>NC_053121.1:1726202-1828702 GCF_010015445.1 Perca fluviatilis
AAATAACTACAAACCAAATGACTCTCCAGAGGTTCTTTTTCTTTCTCTCCCAGGTTTTAAAACCTCTCCTGTATCTACAACTTCAACCACCCGAGGTCCAGGTACTCAGCAGCTCCAGCGTCATGTCTGCCCCCCCTTTGTTTAAAGCCAGACTAAAATAGACCTTTACAAGTCGTCTAATGAAAGTGACTCCGGGCCCTCTGGTTAATTGACCACCTTTAATGAGTGTCAAACTGCGGCGGTCATTAGACTGGGGGTTGCTGCGGGTCACCGCTGGGGTGAGACTGAAAGAAAGAAAGAAAGAAAGAAAGAAAGAAAGGAAGAAAAAGAGGGAGGAGAGAAAACAGGTAAAATAGAACAAATTATTTCCCTTGTCCTTAGCTCTGCATTGCTGTGCTGTGTTTTGTTTGTGTGTGAACAGTGTGATGAACAGCGTGCATGCATTTGTTAATGCGTACAGCCTAAGGGCAGCACCTGTCCTGCTAACAATTCCTGACATAACGCAGAAGGCAGTGGCCATATGGCTGAAAATTCTTTCATATCTACTCTTCTACACCCAGATTTGCTGTCTCTCCACCAGCCGCATTCAGCGTTCTACCTTAGCAGCAGCTGGCCTCTTCTTGACGAACAAATCTAATAAGCAATCAAAGGAAAATAGAAAAAGTGTCCCTCGGTTTTTTGCATAAGCCTGCTGGGCTGTCTGTCATTTTTTATCCCTCCCTTATGATTTAGGAACCTGGGGCGGTAAATGACCACTATCATCTAGTCTGTCATCGCTGATAGGGAAGAGATTTCTGCTTTCATGTGTTTCAGATGATCATGATGCATCTTTAAAGGCCGGCATTACTGTTGATAACCTCATTTCAAAAGCGTATTGCAAACAAACACAATGTCCTTGTCCTTTTATTTTGTGTACCGTGCAAAAGCTCCTCAAGGGTACACACAGACACGCTAATACATGTGTGTGCGCGTTCATACACACACACACACATACACATACACATACACACACACACACACACACACACACACGCACAACTAAAGCCCTTGTGTTATTGGATTGAAATGGAGCCCACCACACATTTCCTTGGAGTATTGATTTAATCAACTGCGTATCATGTTGAGACCCGTATCATCTGATGCAACACACACCAGCAGCAGCAAAAAGAAGCGATCCATCACCATTTAGCTGGACAGGCCCTTGTAGTCTAAACACGGAACCATTACGCATGGTTTAACATGGACACTTTGACCTGTGGGGGGGGTGACAAGGTCAATGACATCATTAGACAGGAGTCAGTCTGTGTGCCGGAGCGAGACTAATTGCTATCAGACCTCAATCACAACTAATAACTGCTAAGATTTGTTTTCGATACTCATATTATCCCCCTTTTAATATCCTGGCAGAGTTGTTGCTGTTTCCACACCGACACTGGGAGAAGCTGGTTTGCGTCTCATTTTGGTTTGTTGCTACGGTAGCTGAGTAGAGATCCCTTTATCCTAAGGCTCTCTTAGTCTATTCAAAGGTAGCTAAGCTTACAAAATAGCTAGAGGGTGATTTCCCACACACAGATAAAGCCCAGACTTGAAAATCACTTTCAAAGCAGGCTCTACTCTTAAGATGCTTTGAAGCCCAGGAAAAGAGCTTGAAAAAGCGACGCATGGGAACAAGAATTCTCTTGAGTCTAACAGAAATATTGAGCCTGTGTGTGTTATAACTCTTTTATCCTGTAGTCTGGCCTAATGCTGTGCTTCAGGTCTGTGGTCCTGGTCTTGTCACACCAACCTGGGCTCGCCCTTGAGGCGCCACACGCAGCCTCGCCCATCACGGCTTTGTCAGCGACCTCACTGGACCATGAACGCAGACAGACCACTCCGGAATGTCGGCAGGGCCGATATCGACCTCGGCGCTCAAATGGACGAGTGCACAGATGAACAACACGCACACACACACACACACACACACACACACACACACACACACACACACACACACACACACACACACACACACACACACACACACACACACACAGGAGCAGAAGTAACCTGATCCAATGACACAGGAGCTGCCTCAGTGTGCGGCTAACTGCCTTATCTCCCTCTGGCCGCGCTCCTCTTTCCTCTCAACATTCTTTCAGGTATTTGGCCAAGACCTTTTCTCTTTGTCTGCCCTTTTCAAAGACCTGCTTTATGCTGGGAGCCCTCCAGCCGTCGTGCTGCAATCTCCTTATTGCCTCTCTCGCTCTCTCTCTCTTTCTTTTTCTCTATCTCTTTCTCTCTGCCCATGCATCTCTCGAACTTGCTTGCTTGCTTTCTCTTTTTTTTGCTTCACTCTAATTTACACCCCACTATCCCAGCACAGAATTGAAGATACTATGCCACCTGTGCTGCGTCCCAGAGGTGTATGTGCATGTGAGAGTAGACAGAGGGGGGCATGTAGTTCCTGGTCTATGACATTCAGAAAGAAGTGGACAAAGGTTGGACTAATGCAACAATTCCACTGTATGGTACGACACCGCTCTACTCAACTCGACTTGCTCCTTTCTGTTTTTCCATTAGCAAAAGTTCTGGATAGTACCTGGTGCTTTTTTTTTGGGTACCACCTCGGTTGAGGTTCCAATTGAGCTGAGACGATACCAGAAGGTGGAGTTGAAACACCGCAGACCACTGACTGGTCAGAGAGAACTGTCACTAATGTCACACGGGACATATTGCACAAACCCGCCATTTTTAAATAGGCAAGCAAACGTTGATTATGACGCAATTCTTTTATTTACTCGCCTCAGATTTTTAAAAATGGCAGCCGCAAAACTACGGCGTACTCTAAGGCGTACAATTGACAAAGTCTGTCATTGCAGATGAAAGGATCCAGCGACTGTCACGTTAAAGATGATGTCATGGCAGTTACAGGTGGCGTCGCTACTGTATGACAATCAGCTGAGAATCCTGTCTACACTAAGGGGGTACTACTCGCAGTGGAAAACAAAGTAGAGAAAAGCACCTGGTACCAAAAGTGAGTCGCGTCGAGTCAAACTGAACCATGCAGCGGAAATTAGGCATAATGGGACCTGTGATCAGGTCTTTGTAATGGAGCAACAACGGCCTCCTTTAAAGAGACAGGTGGAGTGTCTCTGGGTACATATGGGGGAGGACGGCAATCACTGTGCATCTGTGAAGGGCCATCCAGCATCTTCAAAAAACCACCAGACTAATCTGTCATGGAATAACTGACTAATGATCACACTTCAGAAAGCAATTGCACCCTGCTACCTACACAGATGCTCTTTTCGTGAGTTGATCTATGGAATTGTATTTTCTATATGAATACAATCAACACAATACCTGTGCAGCTTTTGGAAAGCTTTTGGACTAATCAGCTCTGACAAGTGGAACAAAACAATTTAATACAGGGCTGATTTCACATCTGAGCGGCTCGTCATTTACATAAGCTTTTCACAGTCTGCTCACTGAGCTGCGACAGGCATGTGGTGCGCCCAGAGAGACCGAAAGGCTGCTCCAAATATTCTGCCCCCTCTCTATCTGACCTCACCAAGGAGAGGGCTGCACATGCGCCAGAACATGCAAAACCTCATTAGGATACACATGTGTGCAGATCTTAGCCCACAGTCACCCTGTTTCCATCACACACACACATCACATGCACACGTACAGTACGCATACGTTCTCGCGCACACACACACACATGCGCACACACACACACACACACACACACACACACACACACACACACACACACACACACACACACACACACACACACACACACACACACTTTTAGTGTCCTGTGGTTAGTAGAGAGAGGAGGCAGTGGCGCGTCTCTGTGCTGACTTAATGTCTTTTAACAGTTTGGCTCCAGGACCAGGGGTTGGTCAGAGCTGAGCTATAGTCAAAACTGGGCCTGATCATCTGTGACGGCAAGAAAAACCAGAGGCAAAGTGTGTGTGTGTGTGTGTGTGTGTGTGTGTGTGTGTGTGTGTGTGTGTGTGTGTGTGTCCCTTCCTATCTTTCTCTCCCCTCTCCCCTCATTTTCTCGGTTTCAGTATCTCTCTATCTGCATGTGTGGGCATGAAGTGTGTGCAGATGTGTGTGAGACGCTTCACTGGCGAAAGCTACGGGGGACAGAAACACCAGCGGACTGAATTACCCTGGACAAAGCCATTGACAGAGGCATTAAAGTGACAATAGAATATTTACAGCACACACTCTGCTGCCTAATATGCAGCACATCAATATCCTGGAGAATGCTCGTAGCACACTGCAGTGCATCGCGGTGGAAATTAGCCTAGCGCACAGTCTCGCAGACACACATTTGCACGCGCACACAGAAGGAACTACAAACTGGTGTTGACTCGAAGGCAAACGGGGAGGGATGGGGAGCAGCAGAGTGCAGAGCAGAGTGGGGAAATAACTGCTGCTCTGCTTGAATAAGTTCCTCTCAGCACTGAGGAGAATAGATTGCTGTGTCCCTTTGCGGAGATCTACCTCTCAGGTGGCCTACAGGACACCAAGTCACCTTGTCATTTCACATCAGACACAGTAGAACAGCTGTACCTTACGAGTGTTTATGCTGGTGGGGATTGGTGGTATGATTACCTGGCTCTGTGTGTGTGTGTGTGTGTGTGTGTGTGTGTGTGTGTGTGTGTTTGTGTGTGTGCTCATGCATGTTTGAAAATGATTTGAAGCTCATAGCTCAAAGGCCTCGGGTTATCCCGTTCCTTCAGAGGGCCTCAGAAAAATCTGCATCAGATCACAAAAACATGTCATTCAGTTTGCTGACTTTTCCTCCTCAACCGCTAACCGCCGGTCTGTTCCCCGTATTCACAGCCAGTTAGATCATGCTCACATGCACGACAGACCCCTCTCCTGCTGTCTCAGTTTCACAGTCCAGAGCTGCCGAAATAGCCAACATATGTTTGGAAAATGAATGTGCCGCGTAGAGGTCAAACAGCTACGCAGTGCACAGCTCTGGGCTCATTTAGTTAAGTACAGACCACCACGTACTTATCCTGTATATGAAAGTCTCTCTGCTGTTGCTCTATGCTGTCTTTTTTATATATATATATATATATACTGTATATATTTTATATCATTCATAATTCACCAGCTCTGGAAAACTAAGAGCACTTACAACGGTTGTAATTTGAGAGAAGAATGAAGTCGGTGGTGTACTGCATGGTGACAGTGATGTATTTAAGTAGCACTGATTAGAAATGTACAAATTGCTGTGTTACATGCATTAGAGGAGAAATAGAGACTGATATATTGCACGTTGGCATACAGCACAGAGCACTGAAGTGTTGAAATACATTGAACTGTAACTCTGGCCTTCATTAAATTAGCCAATTTCTGCAGTGTTTGGTAATAAATATACTGTATAAGAACATCTAGGGAAATGATCTATGTTCGTCATGCAGTGGTGCATTACTGTTATATAACATTGACTTCCTGTACAAAATCTCCCTATACAAACAAGCTAAACATGGCATTATAATCTGCTGTGGGTTAAAACAAAACAATTTGCAATGGGGCATAATAAAATGACTTGGTTTTCTTGAAACTTGCAATATTACACAAAGGGTAGTCTCGCTTTTCCAGACCTTCCTTCACAGAGCTGCGGAGGAGGGTCTGGCGAGTCCACACAGCATTCTGGGATTTGGAGAGAAATGTGCTCTGATTTATTGGCATTTCTTTAAACCAATCACAAATGTTGGTGGAACATGTGTACGTTCAAAAGTAGTTTTAGTCGTGCAACAGAAAACTCAGATTGGACAGATAGTCTAGCTAGCTAGCTGTCTGGATTTACCCTGCAGAGATCTGAGGAGCAGTAGTCCTCATAAATTGAGTTTAAAATTCCAACACAAAGAAAGCGTTAGGTAACGGAAATCCGGCGGCAGCAATGGTGCAATCCCACGAGTGGAAAGTCGTAGATATAGACTACAAAACCATGCTACAAATAAAGGAACCAAAGAGAGTTTCTGACTTGTTTTTCCCTCGCTCTTATCTTAAAGGGGGATCACTCCTCAGAGATGGCAGAGTTATTTTCCATTTGTTGAACAAAAAGTCAGAAAGCTACTGCATTGGTAATTTGTTAGTAAAGTGCTATATAAAAGAAAGACCTATGTTTTCATTTTCCTTGCATGCAAATAAGCGCTCTCTCTCCTAGAAGCAATGGCGGAAACAGCGTGACACCGCGAAATCTCACTTTGCACTAATCTCTCAAACATGTGCATAAACCTAACTAAATCTCATCCGAGGAGGTGACGAATCAGAAAACACTCATAATGGTCATTTTTTGTCATTTTAACAGTAATTTGTAATAGTTTTGAAAGGCACTGACAAACAATGTTGATAGGGCAGAAAACACTCATCAAGACCTGTTTTATTATTTCGGTTAGGATTTAAAAAGTTAATACCACACAAACATCTGCACAATCCACACCAACAATACTGAAAATATATGAAAAACTACAAAAACTCACTTTATGTTTTGAGTTTACATTATACCTGTTTAGGTATAAAACATGTTCATCTGGTAAATACTGAACTATCTATATCGTTATGTTGGCTCGTGTTCCCATTTTGTATACAATACCTTTGCACCATATTTCACAACCTTTCCATTTAATTTATTCAAGAATAAGATACATATTGCTGCATGAGACTGCCTGAGGAGTATAATTTATGTGGGTACATATCTGAGAAAAGAAAACGTGGATTCAATGGGCTAAATGAGGCAAAGCCGTCTAGTTCTCTCTTAAAGTAACAGATGTTTGGGATATAAGTGTGACAACCATGCAATACACTTTTTCAGACAGTTCTAGCTGAAAAATAGATTCTAACTATCTAATAGAATATCTTACTAAGAAAAATGATGACCGGTTGTGTTATGTTAATAATTCACTGCAAATGGTGCTTGACAAGATTATTCATCTTGAGTCAGGACATAATTAACCACCTTAAAACGCTGTAACTTTCTTGAGTTTCCCTTTTTGCAGTGTGGAAGTTTAGAGGTGGGTAAAGTTCGTTTTTTGTTTGCTCACCACATGAAGAATAATACCAATCCTACTGTGAGATGTTTCACTTTCTCCTCAAAGCCAGTTCGGAGCAGAAGCAGAACCAGAGCAGCCGTCCGGAGGTGTGGATATTGACCAACAACAGACGACAGATGAAAGAGTCCAGCTTGTCTGCTGTCCTTCATTAGGACTTGTCCGGGGTGCATCTGGATGTACTTACCTTTAATAGTGCTGATAATTAGCCCTGCCATTCTACACTAACCCGACGTAAACACACTGCCACTCACACACGCATGCACACACACACACACACACACACACACACACACACACACACACACACACACACACACACACACACACACAGAGTTTATTACTTGGAAGGGAATCATTATCAGGGATAATTTGAAAGCAATTTTGAGGCTCACCTATTACCTCTGTTTTGGTTCCTCCTGGTCATTAGCAGAGCTGTCAGGAAGATTGAATATTACACATTTAGAGGGGGGTCCCTGACTCCAGGTGTCAGGAGAGGTTAGGTAGAGCAAACGCAATGACAGACCATCACAAGTAAAGCCATGGCCGGTCCCCTAAACTGCACCTACATTTGTGTTTCTTGTTGAAAAATGAGTTTGGTTAGTCATTTTGTGAGTTTGTGTATTTATCACCAGGGAGGAGGGCTGATTCTAGCGGAGATAATTCTGGGCTGGGATTGGTTGAGCCAGTTGTGCCAGTATACAGGAGGAAGTTAAGCATGTCTCACTATTTAACCTCCTTTTTTTTCTAAAAAGATTAATCACTGTTCTAGAAGATGCGTTGGAGAGGCTGTTGAATATTAATAAAGGGCCCAATTATAAATGTGAGGTGTGGTCATTGTCTGTGGAAGCCTTCCTCTTTGCTGGATTAATTATGAGGCTGCCTTTTACCTGCTGATTTTATTAAACCTTTTCATGTCTCAACTTCCATCTATTCTTTGGGCATTAATATGCAGATCAAAAAGGAGACAGATTTTCTCTGGCAAACAGCGAGGTCATGCTTCAAATTAGCATATTACTAATCTACATAAAATTGCTCCAAAGACAGTCTTGTTAGAGTCGCAGCTCTGGGTGCAGTTTCACGTCGACTAAACTGTGACAAGGTTGAGTGGGCTTGTTATTCTACATGTAACGCTATTAACTTTACACTGGTACAGTCCATGGTATATGCTTGCATATATTTTCTTTAAATGGCAGTACGTTCATGGTCTGTGAGTTACAACTATTGGATATCAGTCCATTTTAAACTTCACTCACTCAACTGTTTCGGCTCAAAGTATTAAAAGAGTGAAATTGAAAGACAGAGAGAGAGGTGTCTTTGCCTATGTCTGCAGGCTTATTGAGTAGTGGAGCAGGCAAGCCTAGACATATGAATAATCTGTTGAGTGTTGTTGATATTTACAAGCTGAATGCAAATGTCATCGTCTCCATAGATCATCTTTTCCCCCCTCATGCCTGGTGCTTGGGTCTGTTTTGTATTCTCTCAGCACTTTAAGGTAAAGCCGGAGAAAATTAAATCATGAAATCATTACTGAGAAAGGTCAGAACATAAATATTTCATAATCTGATATTTTCTATGTACGATTGAGTTTATGCATGGTGACGTTAAGGCTGTAAGAATAGAGAAATATCAGGCTACTGTGTCATCATCTTAGCTAAGCAAGTTCACACTTTGATGTAACTTCTGCTGAATGTCCAAACTTTTGGTCTGAGTTTGGACAAAGACGGATTAAAAATGGAACCACTGCACTTCTTCGTAGTCTTTGCTCCTGCTGTCTTGCATAAGTTAATCCCTTTCACCACTTCAGGCAGATCAATAAGGTTCTATACCTGCTGGCCCAACTAATAAAATGGTCGGGTAACCCAAGTCTCCACAGCGTGTCCAGGGGTGCTGAGGCCCACAAGTCTGTGCAGTCCAGCTCCCCACACCCTTCCCTTTCTTAATGATCAGGATTAGAGAGGCTGGGGCCTCTACTGTAGGAGGAAGCAGCTGCTTCCATGCTCATTATAACCTCACAACTCCATAGAGTGGTAACAGCTGGAACACACGTTTCAGAGGGAGAGAGCTGGGGTACTACGAAGATCTCATGTGCCAATAGGCATTCCACGTTTAGCAGTGAGCTGTGGCGTCGCGGCATCGCATGACAAGCAGATGACAGGGAGAACAGGAGTGAGCTGACTGATGCATTAACGGAATCATTTGTTTAGGTGTTTTGTAATTTGATGTTATCAACTCATGTCTGCCGATCGGAAATTCTGCTCAACTTTCCATTACTTTCATGTCATCTCATAATCACCCAAACTTGGTGTGTAGATAAAGAGATGGATCTGTGGCGGGGGAACAACAGAGTGTCACTTAATGGGGCACTTTAATCAAGGGGCTGTGGTGTAGTTAAATGACAATTGTTATCTCTGGCAGACTATATCTGCTGCTGATGATGATAACAAGATGAGGTGGGCTAATGAAAGGGATGGTGGAGTACACTGATAAGGCTGCCTAGCTGCAGTCCAGACTCAAATATTGCTTTAATGACTTGATCATCCTTTGCATTTATAATGAGATGGGACTTGTCTGCAGTGGCTTGATAAAACGGTTACACTGTGCAACAGTGACAGGCCATTTGCTAAACATAAAATCTCAAGGCTGTACCTGCACCGATACACAGACATACTGCAAATACAGCCGCAGCGACGGAGGCAGACATCCGCCTGACACGGAGACACTTAGCAATAACGTTTATAAATTGAACGGCTTGAACTGCCTCACTTGACATCTCCTAAATACCTGAAGAAATTGAGTTTGCTCCCATTTGAGTTCTCTGAGAGCATCCATTTTCTTTCTCCCTGCCAGCGGCATCACAACCCCCCTGCTGTGAGAATGTTAAATATCCTTGCTTGCAGGCAAGGCCAAGGCTAAGACTGAGGCGAGACGGAATCTGTGAATTACAAACGGCTCGCCTTCTATAATTCTCCACTAATTGTCTGGAAGGCTCTGCATTCAGGTGTGGAATAATACTGACCTGGGTGGTGTATTGAAATTCCACTGCTTTGCTCCCTGGGGTCACATTCACAATATCCAGCTCCACAGAGCTGCGAATCTGGAGTTTAGCCTTCTGCATGAGGTAATGAAGAGCCTCACACATTCAGAAGAACTCCTCCTCCACCGCCGCCATGATGAGCCAGTGGCACCTTTGGGCCTATTATCCCAACATTGCTGTGACAGGTACAGACGCTTCACATCCGCAAGACCCTGAACTTTCATTACAGAGCACCTCTGAGGAGGAATCATAACAAGGACTTGTATGTTGATAATAGCACGAGACAGAGGAGAGAGGAAGAAAAGAAGTAGAAGAAGTAGAAGAAGTAGAAAAAACAAGTGAAACTCAAACACAAAAAGAGATGATAATGGACAATGAGAAAGGGGGTGAGAAAAGAAAAGATTTTGCATGATAAAGTGGTGCATAACAAAAGCTCCACAGCTGGCCTAAAGCAACTCCATAGCAAGCCTACTTTCCATTGTAACCCTGCTATTGAATGTATGGGCACCATGTGGGTATGCATGCATCCTGTACCACATACTCCCCCATGATGGCTAATGAAGTTGACACAGGGCTTTTAACTATTCATCACTATCGCCTACATTATTTGTTGGGTTTATGTAAGCAGGCAAACTGTGTTTCCAGCGATCAGGCCCTGAAAAAAAGAAAGCTGTCCCCCTCTGTGGGAATCTTCTGACTAGGCGTGCCTTTGATTTCAGAAACACTGTCTCTGTTTCCTAGATCAGCTCCTCGCCGTTTACAGCAACTCCTTGGGGTGGACGCTCTCTGTGCAGCTGTGGGCATGTGAGAGATGGAGAGACAGAGGAAAAGAGAAGGAAGAGGCTAAGAAGCTAAAGCTCATTATGCTTCTTGCTTACAGGCGTTGTGTGTATATTCTATTAGCCATATCTAAAGTGTAATTGTACCGTTGGGGGGGGTTGTGTTGTCGGGGTGCCAAGCTTTCTCTCAGCGACTAGCGAAGTGTGGTAATCTCACACACCATCTCATTACAGTTTAAACCCCCAGCAGCTGCTCGCATTAGACTTTTATTACACGCTGCCGCTCACAGCTGTGCTGGCATAGGCCTGGACAGGATGGTGAGAGACGGGAACAAAGACAGACAGACACAGGGATTCCAGCACAACATTTGGCTCCCATCAAAAAAGTGGAAATATTGAAGCAGAGGGTTGTAATGACCCTAACAGCCTCTCAGTGTGATAGCTCCGCGGCCCCCTCTACCCGAGACCCTAAACCGAGGCCAAGGACAGTCGCACAGATGGACCAAGTCAAACCCAGTCAGATTGGGATTCAATCAAAACCGCCAGAACAGTGGTCATGCAAAAGCTTCACGCAGGGACAGCTTTTATAAGCATTTGTCTCATTCTGAAAGCAGTATGGGGCGGTGGTACTGGTTATCTCAACAGTCACATCTGTTTTAAAGCGACTGTAAATGTGTGTGTTTGTGGTGCACGTGTGTGTGTCTATGCATATATGCAGGCAATAAGCACAACAACTTGAACACATGCACAACTTATACTATATATTTTAGCATGTCTTCTCAGCAGGGCCATAGCCAGGATGTTAGCAGTACTGAGGTCAAGAATCAAAAGGTATCCGCCTCACCCCAAGAACATTACGCTACCAAAAAATAATGTCTACCGCTATGTTGAATTATTTTACTCCTTAGCCACACTGCCAGGGATATAGTGGGGGAGGGGAAATATTTTAAATCCTTAAAATATATATATATATATATATATATATATATATATATATATATATATATATATATATATATATATATATATAAACTAGAGACCATCTTTCGATGGGATCCACTAGGATGCTATTACTTGCAGAGAAAATAGCACCATCACCTCAGTGTCCTAATGAAAGCTACAGCCCTTCATGCTTATATGGATTTTATTGGAAGGTTTATATTGTTTAAAGGTATAATGCAACAGAAATGAATGACAAAAAAACGATTTAAAAAGAAAATGATTTACCTGATAAAAAGCAGGATACCAAGACAATATTCAGGCTTGAATATTCATGGTAGCATGGAATGCTAAATATCCAGGAAGGTTTATTATTTTGTACCCCCTTTGTATATATACAGCATTCAGGAGTAAAAAAATAACACAAAGATAATATGATGCAATCCAGCACAACAGCACTACAATTTAAAGCATACATATAGGCAACATATATGTGAATGAACAGCTTTTTGACAGTCAGTGCTATTATTTTCTGCAGGATGATTCAACTAAACTACTATTGTACAGGTTTTTATATTAGTGTGTCCATTGCCTGTATTTATCTATGCATTCACATTCTCTCTGTGTGGCTGCACGTCAGTCTGTGCAGCCTCAGTGTGTGTGCACTGGTCTGTGTGTCTCACCTTGACTTCAGTGTGAATGCGGCGTTCTTGCAGAGGGCACTGGGACACAGAGCCCAGCTGGGGAGGGAGATGAAGCACAGCTGGGGATAATTAAACTCAGCACACTGTCTCCATGAAGTGGCCGGGCAGCCATGCTAGATCTGGTGTCCCCCAGACAGAGCAGCTTAGATTGGGTCTGACTACACCACAGTCTTCCTTCACTGTGTTCCCAGATCAGAGGAAAAGGCACAGATCTGACAGTGACACAGCAGTGGAAATGTATCTGGATATAAACCCACAGACACAGCTTGACTTTGTTGTTATTTCACTAAATTCCCTAATACTTTGTGATGCCACTCATCCACTCTTGTCCCCTCTCATCTGTGCATTGCAGTGACAGACAATGCACAAACTGAAAAGATAATTGACCAGAGCACTGATAACACAGAGGTGAACAGTAACAGACCTGGCCTAAATATGCCTTGGCTCTGTATGAAGCATGGAAGCTGGCCATATCACAGCCAGGGCTTGCCCGCATCAAGCTGGGGCTGGGGTTTGTCTAATTTGAGCAATGCTTTTTCCTGTTTCTCCTCCACAAGGCTGATTAATTTACAATGGCACCGCTCTCTGTCTCTGCCGGCCTGGTAATGTATCATTGGAAATGAAACAGTTTACTTTGGATGTTGTGTTAGAAAAGTGAAACCCTTTCCAGATCGACCAAATATCTTTTTAAAAACCTATACAGCATGCCAACTCAAACAGCTTTAGATTGAATAAATTGACCTGTCCTACATTTAAAATGCCTGTACTTGGTGCGATAATAAAACAGCACTTTCCAAGAAGCATCAAACTCCTAGCTGTTGCCAAACCTGCCGAGCTGAATGACCTAGCGCACAAAAATTGCAGTGTGATTAATCAGAAGAGGCTTTGGAGGAGCGCACTGCTGGCTGTTCCTATGCTATCACCACTGTTTTCACTTCCCACTGTTTGTTAGAATAAGTTAGACTGCTGAACGGAACCATTTGATCACAAAGGCATTGAGTTGGCTCATTAATGATGCTGTTAATGGCATCCTCCATCATTCTGGAATCACTATGTTGTTGCACAAGCAGTCAATACAGCAGGCGTTTCACTGCCTTTATTAAGTTACACTTTACTGGTCTGTAAAATTTGACTGCAGACATTTGATTTGCTAGTTCTTGATAGCTATGCTTGAAATATGAACAGTGCTGAGCATGCAGGTGCATCAATGTCTAGCTCTCCAATGTAAGCTTATCTTACACTCGTTAGGTTGTAAATAACGCTTGTCTCGTGTCTCTCTTTAGCCACTGTTTGGCTACTTCACCTGTGTGCAACTTTGTATCGAACAAGGCCGGTGGGAGATCATTAGCTGTGGTTAGGTCAGTTATTCTTCTGATCAGAGCCTCAATGGTTGGTCTGAGAATGTGCGATATGTCTTCATTACAGAAATCATTATAATGTATTCCTCAGTAGTAGGGAGCCCGATCACACCAGTTGAAAGTGAACAGCTACAGGATTTTTTGATTAAATCCCAAGGTGCACACTTAGATGAAATGTGCTTCATTGGCAGTGATATTACCATCTATTGCCTGAGATTTCACAAGAAATGATAGTCTAACAAAGCAAAGCTTCTTTTCCCATCGCTGTCGATTTTCTGTGACAAGCAGGCTCATAGTCAGTAGATCTGCTGTAAACAACACACATAAGACACACAGACATTTGCACACACCATGATCACTCAGAAACGAGTTGCTAAATAGACTCTGGATGCATTATCAGGCGGATTAGGAGCATAACCGATAAACCCTGTAAGCAGAGCAGCTCACAAACAACTCATCTGTTTGTTCATTTGGCCTTCTTATTTGCTCCAGTCGCTGTAAACAACAGAGAATGTGAATGACACTCATTTCATGTCAGGTAACTATAGAGATTAGCAAACATACCCACTCGCTTCGGTTGCCATCGCAGCGCTGATAACAGCGCTTCCTGCATCAGTTTTCGACACAAACACGGCACAAACCAAACATTTCAATTGCAGTTCATCTTCATGTCAGCGTGAGAGGATCATTAAACCAAGGCCTAATAAATGCAGCTAACCATGATAGATGGCTGAACAACTTCATAGTCCTCTTCCTGCCTCGTTGGAGATAAGTTGTTTCTGCGATGCTTCATGCATTGTGACATCTCCTGTGGGTTCTTGCAGTGGGGGAGAACTCACTCCATCCCTCGAATCCATCAGGCTTTAGAGGGGGGCTCCGTACAGCTTGTTAGAGTAACACGTATGACCATAGAAGCCCTAATGAGCTGGGAGCTAGCCGGGAGAACTGTGTCTGGACGACAGAGAACATAAATCTCCTGTCCTGCTCTGTGCCCTGGGGACTGCACAAACACCAAAATTGTGTGAGACTGTGTGAATCCACAGAACACGCGTGTGTGGGGGGGGGCAATGGGATTGCATGCGTGAAAACACAAACATAATGCAGATGACTATAGCAGTATCCTCCTGGGAGTCTCATCTACCATAGTTGAAAACAGCAGGTTGTTTGAATTATGATCTAACAATAGTGTTCCACTCCCACTCTATAAATGAATCCAATACTGGCATATCTATCATTACCACAGGACTTGCTTCTTTTTATTTGGAACATCTTCAAAATCAAACCAGGCATACTTTGCTTGGCACAAACCACCCTACAGGTTATGATAATTCCTCTCTGTTTTCAAATTCCCTGTACACAAACTGCAGCCTTTGGCATTGATCAGGTTTAGTCGCTTCCTTCCTCCTTCCTGAAACAAAGTCTGCTGTGCTTATATCTGCTGTACCTCGGTGATATAGAGTAACATACACACTGGTAGTCTTTTTGCCGAGACATGCTTTCCTTCACCTTGCAGTGGAACTGACTGTAATGTGAGGTGTGTAATGGAGGTTTGAAACTCCATTTAAGTATTGATTTGTGGGTGAAGTTTACCTCCTTTATTGTGGGATACGAGCTTGTGTGCAGCTTTAAATAAAAATGCGTGTTCATATCTGGGCGTCTGCATTTGAGGGGCAGAGAGAGAGAGAGAGAGAGAGAGAGAGAGAGAGAGGTATGGACAGTGTGCATAAGTGTGTGCCACAGGAATGTTTGTGTGCGTGTGTGTGTGTGTGAGAGAGAGAGAGAGAGAGACAGAGAGAGAGAGAGAGAGAGACAGTGTATGTGTGAGTTATATAGCCCATGGGAGCTGCTATGGTCATATTTTAATAACTCACAGTATGTTGGATTATGTACTGTGGGCTTGTAATATCACACCATCAGGGCAAAACCCTAACAGATTCTCTGTTAGCTGGCCCTTAGCGGAAAAAAAACACACATATCAGGGGACTCGCCAAAACATTGTTTTCAGTTCTGCAGCACTTGTGAAAATGTGAGGTCCCACATGATTCCAGTTCAAAGGTATGCCTTCGCCGTTTTGTCTGCCTCAGCACACAGCGCTCTCTCTCCCAGCCACAATGAACAGAGCTCCAGGTTTAATAGGCCTTAAGTAGCGCACCCCCTTTGCTGCCTTTGAAGAGCAAACACTCTCTCGCTCGCACACACACCCATATATATATATACAGTATACTCACACATTGCTGTGCAAGCAATAAAAAACAGTGGAACAGTGGCTAGTTCCCTCTCTGACACATCAAAAGGAGAGCTAAGGGGAGTAATGTGTGGAATGATGTGTGTGTAGACCAAGGCCGAGATGCCATTCATGGTTGTAGTGTTGTGGTTTTAACTGTCGGAGGAGGCTTTAAGGCTTTAGCTGGCAAGTTCAATACAGTAGTGTTAACACACTGCCTGCTGCAATCTCAAGTGCTGCTTGTGTATTTAAAAAAAAAGATTTGCTTTAGTGTATTTTTTTTTTTACCTGAACAAAGTACAGAGAATATAACTATATGACAGTGCTTGAAAGAATAGCAGCAATATCAAGCCATGTATCTACACTCTATAAACCAATAAAGACCATAAACAGCATTGAGAAAAATCCTGGTTTGAGAGACAGAAAGTGAAACTGAACTGGCTGCACACACAACATGGGTGCATCTGTGTGGGTGTGGGCTTGCATGTAAGCACATATGCATGTTCACGTGTCTGACTGTGAGCTATCGTATAACTCAGGCACTGAAGGAGAAGGGGAAAGTTACAATTAGCCATGCCGCCGAGAGCGTAGCCTCATCCTATAAGGCATGTTTATGCTTTAGTCATGCAGTAATTACATATGTCGTCTTTTGTTTTCTATTCCCCATAAAGTGGGGAACATAATGAGGGTAAAAGCAAATTAGAAAGAAGAAAAAAAGATACTACACTGTGCTTTTTGTCTTCAAGCTCATTTAGGCCTCGTATAACGTCTATGGGGTTTGAAATGGGAGGAGAGGAGGGGCAGAGTGGACTGTTAAGAGGGACTTTGCATCTCCAGATGGGAAACTTCTGTTAAGCTGTAATGAGAATGCATAATGACGCAAACAAACTTGATGGAGCCAGACAAGGCAGCGCCTTCATTCAGGAATACGAAACCAAAACGATCTATTAGAACTTTCCTTGTTTTATTCTCCCTGATATCCATTCAGAGCTATAAGTGGAAGAGAGATGTCTTCATTAAATGTTTAAGGGAACATGTTTCATTTATTTTTCATTTCTCTATATTTTTCCCACCCGTGGCCAACAGGGAGGGCCGATGAAAAGGCAAGTACAAATGATAGAAAAACAAAGAAGAGGAGTGACTGCTCCTAATGGGACTGTTTTTCAGCAGCTGCATTAACAAGCCTGTTTGATTTCCTACTCCTAAGTGAAGTTGTCAACCCATGTGTCCAGCGTGCTATGTTTAGGATGTCTAAAAGAGTTGTGTTTTCTGGCACCGGCTGATAATAAATGCTAAAGGGGTGACCTTACGTGTCTTTCCCCCTGTGTTGCTCTACGGTCATTCTCAAAACAGACCGCGAAATTCTTAGCTCAAGAATCCATCATCGTTTTTTTCATAACAATAACACGCATTTCCACACTGGCTCTGTGAGAAACATGGCCCGAGGGAATGAAGGAGAACTGCCTCTGGTTGTGGTGAACTCCTCTCAAAACATCATAAAGCAATGTATTGCTTTCAATTGAATCTCTTGTGTGTTAAATAAGGTTAAAATACTTATACCTCTCTGAGTGGGGTTCTTTACATATGCAAATGTGAGAATAGTAATATATAATATAATAATTTCATTTCCATAACGTGAATCATGAATGCGCTTTAGATTTGCGTGGTGATTTCCAGTTAGGCTTAGAAACAAAATCCATATTTGGCGCTGTAAAGAGGAACAAGCATTGATTACATACGCACACATACTGTGGTGGACACACACATGTATGCACAAAAACACACTTTTCATAGAGCAGTGTGTTGTGAAAGAGTCTTATGATTGTGAATTACTTTACGATGATTTATGTTTTGATGAAAATGTATTGCCATGTCCTTGGAAATGTGGCACAGCAGTCGATATGGTTCTACAGACTCGGTAATACTCTCCACTGTGAAGGCTACAGACTAAATACGCTCTTCGACTGATGCAACAATAGAAGGGGGGAGGCATTCTTTTGCAGAGTCTGCATTATTGGATTTGGATTGTAACATGGTAGTATCAAGTTAGGAAGAGAAGCGCCTGTGAATATCACGTTGGAATCACAATAGACAAGGGCCGATTGTTATTGCAACACAATTCCATTAATAATTCAATCATTTGACCCGTGACATGATTTCCCGTAAAACAATCTCATCCTCTGAGGGCTGATAGAGATATTTCAAATCTATGAATGTGTGTGTGTGTGTGTGTGTGTGTGTGTGTGCGTCTGTCTGTTTTGACCTTCCCAGTATGACACAAAACCGATGCCTGAGGCTACGACTAGAAGTATAATATTTAGAGGGGAGAGAAGATATCAGTAAGTGTGTGTACTGCAGCATTTGAGTTCAGTTCCTGAACTGAAGATGTGCCTGCCCCAAGGGTGCTCCAATAAGCATGCCACAGAAATGGAAGGCCTTACACAAACTATGCACTTAAAACTGAGCAGCACTGTAGAAGTACAAGCAGAAAATCAGAAAAATATGCAGAGTGCATTATATATATATATATATATATATATATATATATATATATATATATATATATATATATATATATATATATATAACAGTATGCAGGAGAGTGGAAACAAAGTCAGTAATATTGTAATACATTGTTTAAAGAATCTCTTCTGACAGAGTAAATGTTGCTGTTCCAACTGTGTCCTGCTCTAACACAAATACACACACACACACACACACACATGCAGACTTAGATGAATGGAGGGACGGAAATGAACACACAGTTGCATGTACACACGAAATAACAACGTGCTCACATGCATGCGCAGGAAAAAGCAACGGGTGCCATCTATCAGGCTGCAGACGGGAGCATTGGAAGGGGAAATCTGTCCTGTGATGGCTGTAAATGAGGGCTGTGGCGGCGCTGTCACATTGCGTTTGGCTGGGATGCAGGAGCGACGAGGGGCGACGAGGGGTGGAGGGCATGGAAACTGTGTACAGATATAATGAACTTGGGAGATGGCTGGTGCATGGGCAGACTGTGACTCCGTCACAGCTAGTGGTGCTCTACTGCTGCTGCAAAAAAAAAGGGAGGAAGGAAGTAAACTGAGTGCAGAGAGGAGAAGAGTGAGGAAGAGGCAAAGGCAATGATCAAGATAGAAAAACAGAAGGAGAATGAGAAGCAGCGAAGGGCCAGGAATGCAGCTGCCCCGCAAGAAAAACATGGCGCTAATCGCTGTTGGATTGGTGAGGCAATAACAGTGTTATACCAGAAGAATATTTACTCTAATTAGAGCCAGCTAATGTGTCTCCAGGTATAACGGCTGTCGGCACTTTCCTGAGAATAATTAGAAGCACAGAGCATGTATTGTCCAGGAGAGCGGCACACAGCTCCCTTTGTACATCATTAACAGTTCACCGACAACAAAAGCGGAGTTAATAGAATGTAATGTGGTCTCCTCACCCATCCGTTTGTTCAAATGGTCATTAGGGTAATGCAGAATAATTTCTTCCTTCTGTGCTGCTTCAACCCAAAATGACTCCTCCCACCTCCCATGTGCCCCTTTTTTGCTAAAGTCCTGCCTCCATTTCCCTCTCTTTCTCCCTTGACGGGAGAGTATTCTCCGGCCTCTGTCCTCCACATCAAGATGATAAACATGATTTCATGGCGCGTTACAATCATCAGTCTTCGTAAAACACACAAAATCCTCTATAAAAGAATTAATTCTGCTTTGCAGAGACGGAGCCAAATGTATAGATTTACAATTCCACACTCAAGTTCCCCACCGTGTTTTAATGCATCATAAACACTTGGTGTTTTTTGGTCTCTGTTCCAATAAAAACAGAGTGCGCGGGGGTGTAATATCTGGAGCTGGGGGAAATTAAAGCTGAAGTTCCTCTCCTCCTCAGTGCACTCCCAGCACACACACACACACACACACACACACACACACACACACACACACACACACACACACACACACACACACACACACACACACACACACGGTTAATCAGCAGCCCAGAGAGAAATCTAAGACCACATCTACACCCAGTGGAGGGAACCTGATACAACCACATCGTTCTCCCCCTTCCCACATTCCCGTTTTTTCTCTTAATCATCACCACACAAACACACACACACACACACACACACACACACACACACACACACACACACACACACACACACACACACACATGCTCCTGCTGATAAATTTGACGTAAGTTCAGTATGATTAACTAAAGTTAATGAAGACTGAAAGTGATCTAAAACAAGGTAACCATAGAAGGGAAGTCTTTGAAACCATGAAGAGTGCATTAGAAAAAGCAGTGGATATTCTTTTCTTTCTTTTTTTCCATTTCTGCTTCTGCTGCTATTTCCAAAAGTCGTTTCAGTGTGCGGTGACAAACATAACCCTTCTGACTGGTGGAAAAATAAATCATACTTTCAAGTGAAGACAAATGCCTTATCCATTGGGAGTAGCCTCAGGCTATAGTCATAATGGCCTCTATCTCTCTTTTTCTTTCTGCCTCCCCCCAACTCTCTCTACCGCTCTCTCTCTCTCTCTCTCTCTCTCTCTCTCTCTCTCTCTCTCTCTCTCTCCTTTTTTGTCTCAAAGCAGGGAGTTTCCCTGAACTAGTTTTAATGTCCAACCAAACCAGCCTTACGCAGCCAAAGCTGGATCAGTGCAGATCAGGAGCAAGGTGGATATTCCTGTTTTAAGACTAATTTCATGGTGAACCTGGGGGCAAAACTGCTGTTCAGCTACAAATGTTGAGCAAACAAGAGACAACTCATCAGGCACATCTTTGACTATCCAAACACTTGACGCATGACACTAGGTACTTACTCATGTCTGATCTTGTGTGGTGGCCATAAAATCATGGATTTCCTAACCCTGTGTGTGTGTGTGTGTGTGTGTGTGTGTGTGTGTGTGTGTGTTTGGTCCCTGCTCGGTCTTGGCTCGGCGCGAGGCAGGCCAGCTGCAGAAGTCTGTCTCCTCTCCTCTCTCCCTTCCTCTGCTCTCAGTGCTATCGGGTTGCCTCTCCTCCTCCTCCAGCCCATTACACAGGCCTCTTTATGCTGCGCTAAAAGCTGCTCATGTTCAAACACTCCTGGGAAAAGCTCCTTAAAACACGTCAGGAAGAGAGGCCCTGTCTGGTAAAATATTAATAGGAAGTTAATTGGTTGTTAATGGACTGGTGCTTGGGTAGGAATCGCCCTCCATTAGATAGGCCACAGAAACAACCCATTCAGGGGTGTCATCTTACCACCTCCACAATCTAATTGTTTTCCGGTCACTGTAGCCGTGAGTTATTATTGACATTAAGACATTATTGCTGGGGTTTTATGTAAGGTCCTGCAAGAAGTATTGCACCCATCCTGTGCCAACCACATATCCATGTGAGCTTGGCATTGTTGGTGTTTGGTTACTTAAAGGAGCAGTGTATAAGATTTAGGGGATCTATTGGCAGAAATGAAATTTAACATTCATAGCTATGTTTTAGAGTATAATCACCAGTGTGTTGCCAATGAGGATCTGGATCTGAGGACATCATGAAACATGTTTCTTTCATCGTAATTATTATGTATGTTGTGTAATTGTTGTCTAACTGTGTGTGTTTTTCTTTTCCTTTTTTAAGCAGAGCTGCTCGGGTACGCAAAATCAATTTCAGTGTAAACTGACAATAAAGTTGTATTGCATCGTATCGTATCGTTTCATAACTAAGAATCCAAACGTTACCTGAAGGCCACCCTCACCTATACACGCTTGGAAAGGGAGGTGTGAGCAGAGGTATTCAGATGCCACACAATCCTACACACTGCTCCTTAGTTGTTTTCTATTGTCATCCTCTCACATTCAGGGTCACGTTGAAACTCTTTCCTCCCCTTAATCTTCTCCACATGAGGAAATAGTTTCAACTTTTGTTGTTTGTGGCCAGAGTGTTTGTGCTTTCTGCGGTTGTCGTTACCCAACAGGAAAAATCCCTCTTCTGCTAGAGTAGGCATGTAATATTGATGCAGAGCAGATTCGTGGAAAACACAGAAATCAAATGGAATCCAAACTAAGTTCAAATGTCGACATCAACACATACATTTTTGATCATTGCAAACCTACAAGACGCCGTTCCTTTTAAGGGAAAGCCACAGGGGCATGGGTAGCAGGGAATATATTTAGCAATAAGTGATATTTCAGCATGTCTTTCAATCCCAACTTCGTTCAGCTCCAATTCATTTATGAGAGGGACAAATACTTGTTGAAAGAGGTTGTTCAGGAAATGGGAGTTAAAATGGCGGTAGTAGAGGTTTCCCAGGCAGACTGCTTTTTACAGTTAGGGCTTTTAAAAGCACTGTGTAAAAATAAACCAGCTCTCAAACATATGCCATTTTCCCTTTAGCCCTACAGAATTGAATTAAAAAAAATAAAAAATACAACTTTTTGCTCAAATTTACAATTTTCTATGAATAATTAAAAAATAAATATTGACATTATTATATTCGAAAAAGATTTTACTTTAAAATTAAGTTTTCACAATTTAACCCTTAATTATGCCTGTGGTTGAAATGCATTCTTTATTTACTTGTCCTCTTTATTGCTATGACCTCCCCTCTCGTGACTCTGACCATTTAATGGTAACCCTGTTCAAACATTGAGTGAATCCGTGTCCAATTACATTACGAAGCAAATGTCAATTGATCCAACAGATGTCCTACTCTACTTTTCCTGCGTTTCGGTTTAATGGTGTAGATTCAACAGCAGCCACTAGATGGTATAAAAACACAGGATGTCAGCAGACGTGGCTGACAGGATAAATAGATGAACTAAATCAGCAAGGCTTTCTCCTTTGACTGATATCTTCTAATAACTTGCTGTGTTTTATTACCTGGCTGCGGGGAGATCCTGAGGGAGAAAAGCCTGTCTGCAGAGGTGAGGAAACATATTAGCATCAAAATGTACTTACAGTAGAAAAGTAAAAGTACTCACTATGCAGAAATTGATTTGTATCAATAATCTGGGGTATGGGTTATGTTTGGTAACTCTATCTTGAGCTTGGCAAATGCAATTATGAATGTGCCATGTGAACTATTTATACCTTAATTGTGTTTATTATGACCATTATTTTTTAAATGCAACTGCACGGTCAGCTCGACATAGTACCAAACAGCTGTTTTGTAACTGTCTGTTTCTTGTCTGTTTTTTTTTACTCATGCCCCAAATCAAATTGCCTTTGTAGATTAATAGAGTAGTATTAAATTGAATTGAGTAAACACACTTAATTACTTTCCACCGCAGCCTGTCTATCCACTTGACTGCATAGCAGAGTGAAATGAATCTATCAGACAGAGAAAAACAGGGAGATTACTGTCGAACCATTAGCACTGCACTCAAAAGAGACCAAACTTAAAGAGTTTTGTGCTGCAATGCGACCACGTCGACCACCCTGATATCATTATTAACAAACAGATACACACTCATGCTTCAGTTTTTATTACACGTTTAGCTTTAAGATTTGCAACAAATGAGCCGATTCTTGGCTGGACCTTTAACGTTTGGCAAGTTACAATGAATATATGATGACACACAACAAAGCACTTGCAAAGAACACTTTTTAAGAAACTGTAGAAAAGTTACAACAGTATGAAATGTCCACTCTGGAAAAACTGTACTAGAATAATATTTGACATTCAAAAACAAGAAAATAAAAAAAATGTCAACCATAGTTGGTAGACTAATGAGTCATTAGAGTATTTTTTCCAAATATTTTTTCAGTGTGACCTTTTGATATCATAAAATTCATAAATAATCACAATATTCACAATATTAACGCAGTCACTTGCAGTTTCAAAGTGTATTTGTTTTGTCAACAACTAAAACTATTAGTCAACTATTATTTCTATGGATGAGAACAGCTTTCAGAAATGTTATATTCAGGCCAGACGGCTTTGCTTCTCAGCATGCATGCCACAACCGTTTATTAACTGTCAATCAACTTTGTTCATCTCATGTGCACACAATAACATCCATTGTTAAAAAGCTAGTCCAAATGTCACACCACTACACACAGACAAGCTATAATAATGTGAACTCTGCAATCGTGTTTTTTCTCACTACTGTCTTAACTCCCAAAATTAAATATTGCCTGTTGTCAGTTAGAAATATGAAGAAGTCTACATGCCAGGTGGTTGGCTTTTTAATGAGCCGGTGTGTAGAAACGCATGCTAAAAAGTGCTATCATCAGCTCTAGGAACAGTTGTGTGTGATACAGATAATAGGCAGAAAGAAAAACAGAGAAAGATGCAATTAGATTGGAAGAATGTGCTGTACACCATTCATAGCTTCACTGTGCTCCACTGTCACCCTATAGGTAAAAAGGGGCTTATACTACTTCCACCTCATGAAATCATAAACCCTCCCTAGCCGCTTCAGCTTTCCCAGAAATGGTCGAAGGACTGGGCGCCGGAGCTCAAGTAACATAAAGGACAATCACCGAGACTGCCCTCTAGGCTGTATTGTGGAAAAGGATGGGCTTGACCATGCCCGAGAGGATCTTGGGCACATGGACGCTTACAATCTCCGAGATCATCTCTGGGAAGTTGACACGCGTGTTGAGGGACTGAGCTTGGATAAACAGATCATAGGTGAACTGGTGTAACTTCCTCACAACCTGAGAATTATAGAAAGACGAGAGATGGGTTATTTGTGACAAATATATTACAGCGTATGTGTGAAGCATTGAAAAAGAACAAAGCCTGCAGATAAAAGAGGAAATAGCGAATGGCACTTAAGCCTGTCGTTTGACATGAGCTTTAAGAGGTGATTTTAAAAAGATGACACTCATTGTGCCACTCTAAGCCCAACAGGCAGGCTGGGTCTGAACCCTTTTCGTCTGAAAGTCTTGATCAACTCTGTTTTTCAGCCTAAAGGGCCCAATCCCAGGCTGCCCTCCAGCTCATAAGGCATTAGAAGAGCTGAGGTGTAAGTGGGCCACTGACAAATCTGAGCCTTTAAGAGTAAATCCACAGTGAAAGACATGAGGCTGAAAGTGCTGCAGCTCTGCTCTCTTTGGGAGGAAATTTTCCAGCTCTTCTGGTCACGCCTCAACCACTGATGTCAGCAGTTTTTTCTTAGCTTGTTCTCACCAATGACCATTAAGATTCTTATAGCACTGAGGCGGAAAGCAGTCAATCTACACCCTCTAGTGGTTGCAGCTCTACCAAGAATCTGCATTAACAGACAAAGATTAAAAATATATTTCAAATCCCTGTAAACATAGCTTTGGAAATAACAAATGTGTCTCAAAGTATGTTTCGGTTTACATTCAGCTTGGATATGTCTGTGTAAGGGGATGTGCAAAATAATGTAAAAAAAGATACAGCACACAAACAATTCATTGTGTCCATTTAATCTGGTAACACATGTGGCGGCAATGGAAAAATGGAACACCATTGAGTCACACTATCCTGTACTGGATATAACATCAATATTACAATTTAGCATTTAATTCTTTATGACTCAGGCTAAGCTTTTTAAGGCCCTTTACCATGAGACAGGTGAGTCTGTTAAGTGTTATTGTCTCTAGTGACTATCCAGAGCAAACTGGTGTGCCAGTAAAAACAGATGTGCAGACAAAACTTGGTCACTCTTCAATTTTTCTTTTACTGCTTTAATTTCCTCTGGATTTTATTTGGACAAGCAAAATCCCCTGCTTCCCTCTTCAACGTAATCAGGTCAGAGACTACATGTTGGATCTCTGAGCAGCAGTGTGTATACAAGTTTATACAACTCTTACATTTTTCAGGCGTAAAATGTAACAGTCATTGCCTGCAGGCAAATATTAAAACAGCTATTATTTTCCTTGTCTGTTCATGTTGCATCTGCAGAACTGATCTGCTGTTATGGTTCCTGCAGATTCAGTATGTAGGTTAGACTCAAAGTGCAGACTGCAGCTACTGGATGATATTGGCTGGGACTAGATTGGGGGATTTCCATCATAGACAATGTGTGTCATTATGGGGCATCACAGTTATTGCTGATGTGGCATGATTGGGGATGAATGGGTGCATGCGCACGCAAGGACCTGCAGCGCTGGCTTCTTTTTGTTCAGTTTCATTTGTGTTTGTTCATTTATGTATCTTTCTTTAAACTTGTTTTTCAACCATGCTTGGTAAATACTGTTTTGTACTATATGTTTTTACTTTTTAGTATATGTTGTGTTAAAATGCTGCACAACTTTATGTTTATACTGTTTATTATATGTTGAATTTAATTGCTGCACAACCAATTGCCCCTCTGGGGACAAATAAAGTTCTACTTGACTTGACTTGGCAATGTTTCCACCAGAGGGTGACTCATCATTTTCCCTCCTGATATACACCCAGTGTAGAGAAGCTAAAACCAGAGTCATATGACCCTTTGGTATGTGTTTAACCTTAGTGGATGGCTGGGGATTTGTGCATAAACTGGATTTGAAACTCCAGGTTGTCACTTGAGAATAAAAATGAGAAGGAATTACTTTTGCCAGGATGATTTTACAGTTTGTCAATCTTGATGTTAGTTGAGAAGTTAACACAGTATTACTGTAAGCCAAATGCAGAATTGCGTACTTTGATCTACACTATTTCCTGCTTAAGTAGTTCAGTGATGCTGACTAAAATTTAATTTCTATGATAGTTCACAAATTCACAGCATGGTGCGTTTTCATATATGAAGTAAAATTGTGTCTATTACCGATTGGAGGTAGTCCAGGAGCTGCGTGAGCTCAAACAGTCTCTGTGTACGGGTGGTCTCTCCGCATTGGCTGGCCAAGCGGTCCAGCTCCTTGATGTAGGAGGTCCGCAGTTCATCAAAACACCGCTGGTTCTTCAGGCCCTCCACTGGCACTGTGACCACAAAGCCAGAACACAACAATAACTCTCACAGACTTTATCCACCCTATCAAGTCTCTGAAGTATGGCTGAACTCTATTATAGTCGTATTCCACATGCTGAGTTGACATTCAACTTATTTCTTTTATTTCATTGTTCCCGGCAGACTCACTGATGCTGAAGAGGACCAGGGCCTTCATGCAGAGGAACTCCTCCTGAGTTACCTTCAGCATGCAGAACCTTTGGGAGAGCAGCTTCATCCTCACACAGTGATCATACATACTGGACACTTGCATCCGTTGGCTGTGAGGGGGAGGAAAAAAACACAGTGTGAGAGGAGAAGAAAAAGAAAAAGCACCAGGTGTGTCATAAGTAGGAGAGTGTCAGGCAGAGAAAAATATAGAAAGGACGAAGACAATTAATGGAGGCAGAAGTGTAAAAAGGGTAAAAAAAAAGCAGCTGAGGTGAGAAGAAATGAGTGAGGTGGATAATGGAAAAAGAGAACGATAGAGAGGCTGAGAAAAATGAGGGTCAGCAACAAGGGCAAGCATATCCATTACCATGCAGGTCAAAAACAGCCCAATAGAGTGACAGAGGTCTAATGCAGACGAAATGAGTGTTTTGCTAATGTCGCCGGGAAACACCGGCCGAATGAAAGCCGCTCTGGGGGCCTGTGGCTGGCCTTAGCATTCAGAGCAACACCGTCCTTCAACACCGAAAACAATTTACTGATAAGAGGTGGTTGAATTGTTATTTATGTATATGGAAGCACGGCGATTCGCTTCACAAACTCTGTGTTGAGTTATGAAAAGTACAAAAGAAAAGAAAAGGTGTCACAAACACTTTCTGATAGAGGCTGGAGGAGGTTGTGTGCGGTGCGAATGAAAAATTGAAAAAAGAAACAACTCAACACTGTCACTGTTCTTGGGGACTTAACTATGGTTTCGTAAAGATGAAACGGAATAAATCATCTGAGGTGATCCCTCTGCGGCCACTTATATCAGACGCAAAGGATATGGTAAGAACAGAGTAGACTTGTTTACCGTCCTGCCTAAAAAAGTCAGTGTTTAATGTGTGATTTTTAAATCTTCCTCTGAAGTTCTTTCCAATCACGGTGACAGGTGAATTCTCATGATATTTCAACAAACCCAATGAAAAAAAAACCTAACTTTCTTTGTTTGATAAAGAGACTGCGCAGGTACGGCAAACTTCTTCTAACTTTGTTTAATTCAAACGCAACTCCAGCACGTCGTGTAAAGGGAGTATATTTTGAGTATACTTACTCGTTGAAGACCAGGTCTGGAGCAAAGAAGAGCAAGGAGCTGTTAGTGAGCGTGTAGGACCTCCAGCCCAAAGCGAACACCATCACCCCCATCCATGACAACTGAATCACTGACATCTGATCATCCACGTGCAGGTCACGGAAGCCTGTTAAAAAAAAAATTTTAATCAAACATCTGCTCATGATAAAATAACTCTTCATAGGTCAATTTCATAAAGATGAAGGCTTAAGACTATTAACAACAGGGATATCAGGTGCCCGGATAGCTCAGTTGGCGCCCATATATAGAGGTTTACTCCTCGACGCAGCTGGCCCGGGTTCGACTCGACTAGTCTTCTTCTGTCTATCAAAATAAAGGCTGAAAATGCCCAACAACAACAACAACAACAACAACAACAACAACAACAACAACAACAACAACAGGGCTATCACAGTGTGGATACATTCCTGGCCTTTTTCAGCCAGCAATTCTTGGTTGAATATGCACATGTCGCCCTCTAGTGGTTCATATATGAATAGTCGGGTTTGCATGACATGGGATTGACTGGAAGTTTAACTGGCATACAGTGTTGTATAAAGTACTAGAAAGCAATACTTGAGTAAAAGTACAAGTATCGTACTAGAAAAAGACTTTGGTAGAAGTGAAAGTTACCTTTTAGAATATTACTTAAGTAAAAGTCTTAAAGTATCTGATATATATTGTACTTAAGTATCAAAAGTAATTTTCTGATATTTAATTTACTTAAGTATTTGAAGTAAAAGTTTTTTTTTTTTAAAAGCAAGCGGTTAGAACTTTTATTGTGGCTTTCTTATAGTAAAGCATAAAGCATATTCAGGGTTCCCATATCTTCTTAATCTCACTCATCAAATCAAAATCACATTCTTTTCTAGGACTTTTCAGGCACAATTCTCTTAAGTTCAAAGAACAAACAGCAGATTTTTAGAGCTGACATCAATGTACAGAAACATTTCTTGCAACACGGGTGTAAGACGTTATCTTCACCACTACCCTGTTCACCGAGTTCACCACTATCGTCGGGGTGGTCGCAGGGCTCAACATAAAAAAATCCACACCGGCCCCGGGGCCAGTAGATCAGAGTTTTGCTGGCCCCTTCTACATTTTTACTGGCCCTGAAAGAAATATCATAGGTGTGATTGGAAAAGGACAAAAAAGCAGGAAAATATACGCCGCACCTATGCTTTAGAAAATGGTTCTAACCCAGCTAGCCACTGCCACTGGATGTTGTGCCATTAGCAGCAAAGCTAGACCAGGGGTCATCAACTACATTTTTCCAAGGGCCAGAATTATTTTAAGCAGGCACTCCAGGGGCCGGACTTTCAAATAAAGAAAATAAAATTATACCTAATACGCATCATCTTGTTTGATATTTTCACTTTCTTACTAAATTAATGCTATATTTTTTACATTAGTAAGCAAATCCCAAAAAACATGGAAAATCCATAATCATAACTAGATAGGCTACTTAACTAGAAAATGATCTCAGATTAGTCCTGTATGCCTAATTTGAAATAAGACAATTCTGTTCCTAAATAATATAACCGGCAACACCTTCAAGAATGAAGAACGCGTCATTCACGTGCATATTAAGTAGCCACATGTATTTGTTTTGGTCTTATAATACATCCATAGGTTTACCGCTCCAGCGGAGAGAATGGCTCGTTTAGACAGCAGCTACGTTTACAAGAGTTTGTCCAAAGTTCAACATTGGTTGAAAATTAAGACAAACAGTTAGCCTACAAACTGACATCTTTCATTTTAGCTCCCCAGTTGAAAAAGAATTCTATTAAAAATATACTTTAATAAAGTGTACTAAGTATATTTTCTAAATTTTGTACTATTTTCGTCAAATCCAAGTATAGTTAAGTGTATTCAATTATGTATTAACTTCAACTTAACATCTATTTGACTACACTTCAAGTGTAAATAGTATACTAAAATGGAACAACTTTTTTTAAACTTCAAGTGCACTAAAATACACTAATGAAAATCAAGATTCATGAGCAATCAAGCACACTTACAGTACAATTGCATTGTATTGCCATTCTTATTGAAATACACTTAAAAAGGCATCGCAGCGCAACTTATAGTTGTGTTTAAGTATATTTTGTGCATACTGCTATCATACTTATAATTACTATAAACTATGTTAATTTAGTATGCCTCTGTGATATTTCAAGTGATCTACAAATGCACTTCATAACTATATTTAGTGCTTTTAAAGTGTCCCACTATGACAATAATAACGTGTTTGAAGTGAAGTTCAATTACAACCTAAACATCATAAACACGTACTTTCAGTGCAATGTTATTATAGTGTAAGGTAGAAACAAATTGTTTGAAGTATATTTCATCTGTACTTTTATCCCCATTTTTTTATACTTAAGCATGAATGTTGCTATTACACTACAAGTGTATTATATTACAATTCAGTTCAAGTGCATTACATCAACAGATTATATATTGCATTTCAGAAAAGGATCTTTATTATTGACACAAAAGTAAAACAAAAGCAGATATTGGCAAAAGCAGGAACCTTGAACAGTTAAGGCAGCGTCAAGAAAAAAAATTAAATAAATAAAAAAAAAAAAAAAGAATATGAGCGATTTCCGCCGTGCTCGGACATACGCCGCTGTGAACGATGTCTTGCAAGCGGTTTCAGGAAAGTGGCGCCAGTGTTTGTTTGTGTGTGTGCGCGTGTGTGTGTCGGCCCACCCCCGCGAAGCTCCGACCTGCAGAGGAGCAGAAGAAAGTAGCTGCACCTTCACCAAAATGAAGACTGAAAAACAGAACTATTATGGTAAAAATATTTACTCGCCATGTGGCAGATAGCCACATATAGATAGATATAATTTATGTTATTATTTAAATGTAATATTTAGTTTTTAAAGGGGTGATAGAATGCAAAACCGATTTTACCCTGTCATAGTTGAATAACGACAGTTCGGTGGGTAAATAGGACATACATATAAGGTCAAAATCCCATTGACACCCCTTTACTATGAAAATCTCATATTTTGAAACTGCCGCTGAAAACGGGCGAATCTCAACAAAGCTAGTAGCTTACCTAAGCATCTCAAAATCCGGAACCTTTGTAACAGCCGTGGGTGTATTAAGAGAACGGTCACGCCCCAACATTTGCATAGGCTACACAACTGACCTGAGATCAGGTAGTCTTCTGAATCTAGGTCGTGCAGATCTCAGAAAATGTATACATTGTTCATATGCTATTTTACCATTAAATTCACTTCTGAGACTTTTTTATGCGAGAAATCAACTACTTAGAGGTCAAATATGGGCCGTTTTACGAAAATTGATGTCTAATTGCAAATTTTGTCCGACTGTGTGTCGGACTTCAGAGGCTGGTGCTGCCTGTGTTGCTGCCTCGCCGCCTGGCCTGCCTTCCTCCACAGACCCCGGCTTGCTGTGAGCTCGATTGAGCTCCGGCACGGCTGCTGCAGCCCACAGCACCTCATACCCGCGCAAAGTCACCGTTTGGGCTGGTGGACTACTACCAAACGCCGCTGCTCTGACAGAGCTCCAGGGCCTGCATCTCCCCTCTTCCTGCTAGCTAAATGCCCGGTGTATGTGAGTGAAAGCGCGGTCAGCGAGCTTGTTACGCCAGCATTCTCTTACCACAGATTCTAGTTAATCTTATAATGTGTGTAATTATAATGTGTTGAGTTATTTAAACAAACGATTGGGAAAATAAACGCCGCTTGTCGATGAGTCTCATTGATAGAGCCTGCGGCTGGATGGAGCTCTATCAATGAGAGCTAGCTAGCCTCCTCTTAGAATTCCTCTGGAATTCACAAATATTCATTAACTTGAAATCGGACACCGTTGTTAGCTTTATAAAACATTTAGTTAGATGTTGTATAAGTGGCGTGACGAAATTCAAACTGTAAATATACTCTAATTACGACCAAAAATGAAGCCAACTAGCCGCAATCTGTACACATAGGATTGAAGGGACAGTCGCAGCTAACAAAACCCTTACAGCTCACAAATATTCATTAACTTGAAATCGGACACCGTTGTTAGCTTTATAAAACATATAGTTAGATGTTGTATAGCTAAGTGGCGTGACATGTGTGTAACATGTGGTAAGAGATTGCTGGTGTAACAAGCTCGCTGACCGCGCTCTCACACACGGGCCATTTAGCTAGCAGGAAGAGAGGAGATGCAGGCCCTGGCGCTTTGTCAGAGCAGCGGCGTTTGGTAGTAGTCCATTAGCCCAAATGGTGACTTTGCGCGGGTATGAGGTGCTGTGGGCTGCAGCAGCCGTGCCGGAGCTCAATCGAGCTCACAGCAGGTTGGGATCTGTGGAGGAAGGCGGGCCGGGCGGCGAGGCAGCAACACAGGCAGCTGAACTCCGACACACAGTTTAACCAAATTAGCCATCCATTTTCGTAAAACGGCCCATATTTGAGCTTTATATAGTTGATTTCTCGCATAAAAAAAGTCTCAGAAGTGAATTTGGTAAGGAAACATTGCAGTGTCTGGAATATGAGATTCTGTCGCGTTTCTAATGTCTGTGTATTGGAGATTCGCTCAACCAATCAGCACACGACCTCTAATGCGTGTGTATGGCGAGTCGCTCAACCAATCAGCGCGCGTCTCTATATGTGTGTACGGGGCTAAGGCTCAACCAAGCAGCGCGCAGCTCATCTAAATATTCATGACCATACCATATTTGGAAGAAAAGCTCTTGTTACAAATAGGGCCAAAACACAGGGATGCATAAGGGCCCATAAAATATCAACCAGGCCATTTTCAGCCCAACTTATGTTACATACCCATTAGGAGACCATAAGGAACAGTGTGAAATACCCTATATAATCATTCTATCACCCCTTTAATAAATAATTGTTAACAGCAGTACAGAGTCTGCAGTCTATCGCACAAACACTCGAGGAATAATGCAAACATTTGACGGTCAGTACCAATTGCCTGGGGGAACATATGTGCCACAAACGGCAATTCCACAACTGTACAACAGTGTGAAAGACGACATAGCCTACTAAAGGAGATCAAAGACATATTGTGGATATTTAAAATATCTTCCAGTTCTAGTGTTAAAAATTCCTTAGAAATAAAAGTTTATTGATCTTTGAAAAAGTGTACCTGCATTATTATGCCATTATCATTATATTAGATGAAAATGGTCTCAGGATGACAAGATTATGGTTTATCACAATAATTTCTGGAACAATTTATCATCCAGCAAAACTTGTTATCGCTTTATACTGGACCAATGTCGAAGATCATTGTTCCCATCAGTAACAACAACAGAGGAACATAGGGTCCAAGTTGAAAAACCCAAAGTTACGAAGGCGAGCAGGGTAGCTGAAGTTCAGGGCATACTGTACATTAGTCCAAACAGCGTAGCAACAGGTAATGCTACATTATAAAGATCTTGCAACATCTTGATGCCTTCAAGGACAATACCAATGTCCCCTGGTTCATCACTTGAAGCATGTTCTTTAAGAACATAAATCCCAACACTGGTTTCTTCAATGGCCTCGTTGATGGCGTCTTCATCCATTCCCTATTTATAAAAAATAAATAAAAATAAGGCAGTCAATAAGACCAATTGAGAAACAAATACACAAGTATTAAATCATAAGGGAGTAGTAAGTAGGGCTAACGATTTTAGAAAATAATCTAATTGCGATTTTTCCCCACAAATATTGTGATTGTAATATGCAATAATTTTTTAAGCTCTTTGTCTTCTGTATTATTCAACAAAGACAAGTAATACATCCTTGTATAGTATGAACAACACAAGATTAGATAGACTAAACAAACTGTTATTTCCTGGAGGCCAGGCCTGTATGTGATGATGAAATTAGGTGATGCATGAATTTATATGAATGACATCTTTTATTTAACTACTTCAATCACAGTAGTATATTGAGCACTGACCAAGCTTGGTGTAAACATTCATATGAAAGTCAGAAACAAATCACACAAACTAAAGTGCAGATTGCAAAAATATGTGGCTTTACCACACTTAGTAGTACTTAGATTATTTAATTATTATTAACTGTAATAAACATATATAAACATGTGGATTGCATTGTTTTTTTAAACACTAAACAACCAGTTGGTGTTTTAATGTTTCTGATACTGTTAAAGTTTAAAACGGCGATATCTGTGAGAGTAGGTCCATTTTCATTTGTAAACAACTGAGAAACAAATAAATGTTTCCATCTGTAACTTTCAATTATTTTAGGAAATATACAAAGAAAAAATAAATATGACAGCACTTACCACTATAAAGCATTTGATTGTGTATGCTGTTCAAATAGGATCCTATGAAAGAAAACATTTAGAATCAGTGAGGTGAACCAAGCACATTGACTCAATAATTAAAAGACCACACAAAATAAAGCACACAACAAAGACACAAAAGGTGGGCTAAAAATCCAGTTTGAGTCCGACCGAAGAGTGGAGAGAGATTTAGGAAAATGACATGATAAACAAAGAGTTCCCATACACTGTGCTAACGTTAGTTGCCCCGATACATTTTCATGTCAGCAGCACCCTCCCGCATATAACCGACACACACACACACACACACACACACACACACACACACACACACACACACACACACACACACACACACACACACACACACACACACACACACACACACACACACACACACACACACACACACACACACACACACACACACACACACACACACACACACAGTAACTGAATAACCGACAGCTTTAGCTAGCTACAGCACTCGTTCGTTCTTACCCGACGTTACATTGAACTTGTAAGCCTGTGGTCTTAGCTAGCTAACCTTAGCTATTAGCAAACCAACATATAATGTTATGCCCAAACAACTCGACGGACCTTTTTTTTGTTACATAAAGTAACGTTACAACAGCATCAATGTAATCTAAATGTTGCAAACTAAACCCGACCACTTAACACTCATTCTTATGAGGCTGACTGGCTCCTCTTCACCGGCTGCCATTAACATTGAAATACCGTTGTTAGGAGCGGGACCGTCAGGGGCAGAAACACAAGTATTAATGCTAAACTAAGTAGTTACTAGTAAGTGATGGTATTAGCTAACTTAGTTACAAGAAAACCGATATATTTATAGAACGCACAAACAAGTGAACGGACTTTTGTAACTGTTACATGCAGTAGAAAAATATTATGAACATGAACAAAATCATTTTGATTGATGTTAACTTACGTGAAGGAGACAACACATGGCTGCTGTAGAATTAATCCTGCACGCAGTCAACACATGCTCAACATTCTTCTTCACATTCTTCTTGTTTTGGCGATGTCCTTGTTGAAACAGTTTGCCTGTGTTGGCAGCATAGAAAATATATAAACGGTTGGTGTCTGTGCCCGGGAAGTGCCACCTACACTTCCTGGCGCCATTTGATTCAAATATACCATTTCCGGTAGTGACCAAACTTAATTAGATCATTTAAAATGTTCAATTCAATCAATTTCAATCAACGCAAAAGGAATCTATACAGTTAACATTATTCAAAAACAACTGAAGTCTACATGATTGAACCATGTTCTTGAAAGGAATATAAATGAATTGCGTAGCATATTCTAAATTTATTTTTGTAAATTCAAAGACCTGCTATTTCCCATTTTTTCAGTGTACTTTGATATGCTAATAAAAGTACACTTATATTTAGTGCACTTTGTTTACAGTGTACTAAGATTACACTACTGATGAAGTGAAATTAGTGTACACTTTCAAAAAATATACTAACTCTGTATTAAAAATAAGTGTACTTACTATAAGTACACTAAGTTACCACTATACATTTTTGTATTTTAACATATTTTATGAAAGTACTCTGATATGCCACTAAAAATACACTTATTTTAGAGTGTACTGTATAAAGTGTACAGAAGTCACACTTCTAATGAAGTGAGATCATAGTACACTTTAAAAAAGTATACTTACAATTAATTTCCAAAAAAATATACTTCCCATAAGTACACTGAATTGCCACTCTAAGTATGTCAAATTTAATACACTTAAAAAAAATAAACTTCTATACAATTTAAAATACATTAACAACAAAGTACACTTTCAAAAAGTACATTTAAAAAATAATCTGATTACTGGTAAATTAGTATACTTACTTTTTGGACTCTGAAGTTGAACTTAATTACATCTATTTATTTATTTATACTTTTAAAAAGTACATATTAAATACTCTTTAAATAAAGCACAACAAGTAGAAGCATACTTGTTTTATACTTCATGTACTTCATTCATATTTCTAATACACTAAAGTATACTACTTTTTTACCTGGGTCGTTTGTAAAGTCGCTATTTGCAGAGTAGAGCTGTGTTTGCACAGCGCGGTGGACGAGAGTGGACAGCGCAGACTGAGATATGGTTTCTACGTGTTTCTGCCTGTAGAACAGGTATGTGGGTTATTGATAAGTATTGACTCTTTAATCGTGGAGGTTTTGTTGTAGGCTACCTTCTTACAGTAACGAGTGTAGCGTTAGTTCATCTGCGCCATCGGTGGTAAATAATCCTCGGTAACGTTTCCAGTCAGTAGGCTACATGTGCTGCGTGAAGTAACGCACACACCAGTGACTGTGGCTGCAACCAGCCCGACATACGTTTTTACTGGCCCCGGGCCATCGGGCCATTGCTTATGTCGAGCCTGGTGGTCTACGATAACGGGAGGTCCTCCAGTAGGTGCTCATGCTTCCATGGCGGTTTCAGTGTAGTCCCTCTTCCTCCTTTAGCAACAAACAAGCGTGAAATAGAGCGCGCGGGCGTATGAGCGGCGTAATGCAATCTAGGAGCAGTTATTCGCCAAACCTCCCTTATTGCAGTCGCACACATTTCTTCTAATTTTATTTTTTAGTAACAAGTAACGAAGATGCTTAGTGGAAATATAACGGAGTAAAAGTATACATTTTATCTAGGAAATGTAGTGGAGTAAAAGTGAAAGTTGACATAAATTTAAATAGCGAAGTAAAGTACAGATACGTGAAATTTCTACTTAAGTACAGTAACGAAGTATTTGTACTCCGTTACATTACAACACTGCTGGCATAGAATTCTGTTTATCTGGTGAGCAAGACGTAGAGGCCTTGCCCAATGATATCAAATATTAAATCAGACGTTACACTTTTCCTGATGGCTCTAGAGCTCGGTGAACTTGGGGTTACATAAGTGACTGATTCGCCTCTCAGTGTTATCCATTCTATTGCCCAACATCACCAGTCTGACCTTGCAGTGTTTTGCTTGGCATAACACAATACCAATTGTTTGTCTAGCGTTACACTGAACCTGAAACAAACTGTGACGTTAATTTAGTCCACGCAGCCTTGGCAGAAACACCGACTGTACATGTAGCATGGACTAGTTTACATTGTGTTACCTTGGCCCACATTCTTTTACCTGGTATTGCCTTGGCCCAATGCACCACGGTTACCAGCTGTCTTTCCCCAAGCTCATTGAGGCTGGTGAGCAAGGACGCTGGGCTGTCTGGCAGCCCGTGGTCATGTCCAGCATTGACCAAAGCCGGTTCAATGGCCTGCAAGACGCTGAGCAGGGAGATGCAAGAGCGCACGGTCGGGGGGATGCCTAGAGCCAGGGCCTGGGATGCTGCTAAAGATATACAAACAGACCATCAGAATAGTTTAAGAAGAAAGTAATATTACATTTTGTATGGAAAAAGTACGTTTAGTCTTGAGTTAGCATGATACTTGTGTTTATGTGACACTAATCCTCACTTTGATCCGCGACAGCACTTCCGGACTCCGTGATTACGTCTGTCTTCCCGGCCCCTTCCCCTATTTCTCCCGCCCCCCTAGGAGCCAGAGGTTGCTCCTCCTCACCGTTCCTTGTCGGTCCAGCTCCCTTCAGCCTGCGACCTAGAACCCACCATAGACAATACATACACATAGAAGACAAGAGAGCATAAAGGAGATAAGAAGCTTCCATTTCAAGTTGTTTTGTCTAATTTATTACACAATAAATAGCTGGGAAAATCAAGATAAAAAACTAGCATGGAATACTATAAATCGGGCTAACACTTGAACGACTGTTAGCCAATGGAGCGGTTCCTTATCATCATGTGGCAAGGGTTCTCCATTAATGGCTACTGTCCAAGAAAATGCTCTTTTGGCCTTTGCTGAAATGCATTTGTTACACAGTATTTAAGCTGGAACATTTGATTAGTAAGTTCTGATTCAATGCATGTAAGTATCTAACCACCCTGACCTCATTTTGCAAATACACACCACACACACTTTCCTTTCCTTGCTTCGTCTCTTATTCTGTTCTTTAGTCCCTCACCTTTAAGGCTCATTCCTGACATGAAGCATCTCTTTAAGCGGCACGAGGCACAGTTTTTCCTCCTCAGCTTGTCGATGGTGCAGTCATTCCGGCTGGCACACAGGTGGTTCTGCTTACCTGGTGGTACAAAAAGTCCTGGGGGTTGAGTTCAATAACGCCTAAGCGTCCACTCATAGCAAAGATATGTGGGGGTTTACTGATAACATGTAACCCGCTCTCATAGTGTCAGGTCACTGTGCCCTGACTGCATGAACGAACGAGTGGGTGTAATAAATTATATTGCATCAACAGACTTGTATTGTTTGTATGTGTGTGCTCGCATTTTTTGTGTCACACCCACCTGCTGCGGCCCTCTTAAAGAATACTTTGCAGCTGCCACAGGTGACGGCACCATAGTGACAACCTGAGGCATCATCACCGCACACCTGACACACTCTCCTGTCAGATAGGTACACACCTGGAAACAAATCCTCATGCCCACACACACACACACACACACACACACAGTTTTCAAAGGATCTAAAAGCGATACACAGATACTACACATATCTGCTAAATTATACCTATAGCAGGAGTTTTAAAATCAGCTTTAGTTTACTACACTACACTAGGCTGACTGTTATGACATTTGGGGTGATAATACCCTAAATCTAATGCAATCCAATTATAATATATTTCCTTATTCCATGATTGATTAAAACAACAAGTGAAGTAATCTATTCTACATGACACAAATGATTAAATAACTGCAGTTAGCCTTTAAAGATGTGGAAACAGGACATTGTCTTCCATTCCGAGCACAGAATCAGCAACAGGTGCTGTATCTCTTGTTTATAGTGACACTGATACAGTAGTTAGTCACAGCACAGATCAGAGTACTGGAAAGTTGGGGATAGGGTGAACTTTGATTCAGTCTAGCTGCGTGCTGAAACAACTTTGGCCAAGGCCGAGAAGAGCACATGGGGCACAAATCATATAATACTGATATGCAGCTGTCTCTGCAGCTGGACTGGGTATTACTGGTTCTACAGTATGTCAACATAAGGCATCGCAAATAATAATAGACTAATAATCCAATAATCACTTTGACTGCATTTGATTTATTTGTGCTGCTTTTGGAAGTACACTAATCATTTGCGGCCCTAGACAAAAATACCAAGAAATAATTTTAAGGACAGTGCAGCTTTAAAGTAATATCATGGATTTAACAAGGAAGCAAAACACTCTTGTAAAATAAAAAGGACCACATCCAACAGTGCGAGACTCACAAAGACCATTTGTAAAGCTTGGCAGATTAAATCATGGTCTAGACACGATGTTCACGCTGCATTTGTCATTTTATTTCTGATTAAAGATGAGACTAAATGAGCGGAAAGAATGGAGCCTAGCTGTTAACAGAATGCACTCCTGACTTCATGCCACGAAACCCCAGTCAAAGGAAACCATTACAAATGTTGTATTTACCTGAAACTGCGATCCGAGTAATCCATCCAAACTGAAGGCTCGGTCTTGATAGCGGACAAAGTGGCCTGTCCGTGAGGATTTGCACTTTGGTAACTTCCCACCTGGCCATACCCCTGTGTCATCGTTGGTCGCATGCCACCTTTACCGTACTGCTCACCCTTGCTGTACCAGACACAGCGGCATTCCTGGCTGGATCTAAGAGAAGCTTGTCCACAATTACAATATTTGCACACCAAATTATGTTCGCCGGATCTGCTTCTTTCTGGTTCGGATCGACTGCTGTATGGGCACCACACACCCGGCATATCTCTGTATAAGTTTGGACTGGCAGAGTACGCAGAGTAGGGTTGCAAAGGTGAGAACTCGTTCACCTCAGTGGGCGCGTACGGCTCTTCCATTTGGCTTGTAAACAAGTTTGATTCCTTGGAGATATACCTGGATATCAGCGGGCCGCAGGTCGCGGTTTGCGCGCTGTCCATTTCGCCCGATCTGAGCAGATCCATGCAGCTCACCTGCTGAATGCCATGGCACACTTCCACAAAGTCGTCCTCCGTTACCTTAGTGTCATCCAGTAGGAGCCGGCTGCCTTCGGAGGTCACATTTCGATCCGCTCCTAACTCGCGCCCTCCTCGGAAACTATTCTCCACAGTGGGGTCCAAGTCTGAAAACTCGCTTCTGGAGCGCTGGTTCATGTTGTTGGGCGGTGAATTAGACTCCGGGTCCAAACCCAGGGACACTGACAATGCCTTACTGAGCTCAGCAGTAGTCGGGCACGCACAGGTATCCGCAGCATCGCGCTCATTCATTATTAAAGAGTTTGACGTGTCTTCTAAAGCAGACAAGCACGAGCAGAAGGCCATCTTCAGCTCGCGACGTGACAGTGGAAGATGTGCGCTGGTTGCGCACGGAACGAATCAAACAACACTCTCCAGGCGAGAAAACGCCTACTACCCTGTGAGAGTCATATGTCTCAGCGGATATCGAGTACGTAGGTTGTTACGGAGAGGGACGTCCCGTTGACCTGTTCTGCGAACGAACTGCTGTCTCTGTCTAACTTTTCTCTGTCTAACCGGGTTCATTGCCTAGAGCGCCAGCGAAAACTCACTCCACTATAGCCAACTGCTTTAGCTTTGGACTTTGACATTGCCTTTGTACACTTGTTGGCATGTTGTAGATCTCGCGAGATTGGCCTGGATTATATAGTACATTTATTTGGATTTGAACAATAAATTACTTAATACCTAATTCACAACATATAGGTAAATATACCATATGGCAATATTGTACATTTACAATAAGGTTCACAAAATTAGCCAGGGAACAAATGAGGATTTTTTTTATTGACAAGAAAACATACAAAACTCTAATAGGGGAAAAAAACATAAGATAAAAATATAATGAGGCAATATAAAAAAGACGGAATGAAAAGTACTGCAAGAGTTCAATGGATTGATTTACAAATGACATTACAAATTCATAGGTTCAATTAGGTTCAATACAATGCTGTCAATGTACATGGAAGAAAGAGAATCACCGAAACTAAAGGAACCATTAATAATGAGCTACTCTATAAAATGTGATTAGGATTTACTCATTAAAGGTGCACTAAAGATTGTTATTTGAGCTTAAAAAATACAACCCCTTCAGAAGCTCTGCCCCTCTGTCTGTGAATCTGACAGATAATTGCTGGTTGCAGGCACATTCACATGCTAGTTTTCACCTGCAATGAATTTGCCTTGGTCTGTTAGTTTCTCATTTGTTCCCTGGTATCTACTCACATCTCGTGTACCTTATCATACAACTTGTCCATCACAATTGCTGATTTTTGAAAGACAACACAAGAGTGGAAAATACATCTTTTATAGGGATAGTTGGTGGAGGGTCTATAGACAGCCTGGTGATGGATGAGGACGTCAGCAACAAGAGATGGGTGAAGAGAAGCATACAGACTACAGCAGGCAGCTACAGAAACTTCTTAGGAAAAATAGATACAATTTAAATTTATTTGGGCATATTTCCTTCTGTTTTATAGTAACAACACTGCTTTTTGCAGATTTAAGGCAGTGACATAGCAGATGTGCAGTTATGGGACATGAAGGATTTTATACAGTGTGTCAGCGGCAATGTAATTGTTTTATTTTCTGTTTATTTATACTGGCTAGACAAACATCAGTTGGTGATAATTATTTTTGATGACAGTTTTCGAACAGTTTACTCCAGGCACAGTGAAGGTGATCGGCCCTCATTCATATGGATGCACAAACAACACACTCATGGTGTTTCATGTGTATTTTATTTGGAACATTTAGATGCAAGTGTCTTTAATGTCATTGCTTTCAATAATCAATAATAATAAAGTTTATTAGTTTGGCACAATGAAATTGCAAATGCGTTAAATACCATTGCAAACAACAGCAACACTTTTCATAAATGATGTTTGCAACACCCAAGTGGACATGCATGTGTTTTTGTTCCTATGAAATTAAAAATGTATTATCAACAGTTGTCACTTCTTACTCGTTTCCAGATGAAATGGCATTATAATCAAGGATATTAAAGGTGGTAACAATATAATTTGCTATCATATTCAACCTGTCAGGTTAATTTTCTAATGATCTGCACCTACACTTCTAAATTCTCTCAATGTGTCCAATTTCATCATCTCTCCTTATCTTGGGCCTATACAGCAGCCCCTCTCACATGGACTCAAATTCATCAATGCGTTGTTTGGTGTTACCCTGACGAATCTGGCGTAGGGTCTTGTATTTGTCCCGGCCCGCCTTCACATTCTCAGCGTGGATCAGGTCATTGGGGGTCTTTTTGCTCTCGTCTACAGCTCCAGCCAGCTCAGTGCTCAGGAACTGAAAGAGAAGACAAAAACACAGTGAATAAGATCCTCTTTCCTGAGACTCTTTAGGAGACTATTCAGAAGCCTTTCCCCTCTCTATACCTGACTTACTCAATCCCCATCTGAAAACAATCTATTATCTAATATCTCTAATATCTAAGTTATTAAGTCCAGTTTTGTGTTGAGTCCTCTATACAACACCTTATCTTGTTTTGGTGGTGAGGTTTTATTTCATTAGTATAGGCGTTGGCCTGGATAAGATTGTAACTTTAAAGGAACACGCCGACTTCTTGGGAATTTAGCTTATTCACCGTAACCCCCAGAGTTAGACAAGTCCATACATACCCTTCTCATCTCCGTGCGTGCTGTAACGCTGTCTGACGTCTCCAGCGGCATCAGCCCATCACAGAACAGGCAGGTAACTGGTTCCAGTAATCCTACTGCTCTGAATAAGTGACAAAATAACACCAACATGTTCCTATTTACATGTTAGATTTAGAAGTTGTAAAGCGTGGTAAAAAACAACATACGATAGACAAAGACGTCTTAACCGTAAACAAACCGGGAACTATATTCTCAGGCGGAAGAATATAGTACTTGGGCGGAGTGATATGCTCACAGCAAGCCTGTCTGAGAATATAGTTCCCGGTTTGTTTACGGTTAGAAGATGGCTGTGTCTCTTGTTATGTTGTTTTTTGTACACGCTGTGACTCTACAAATCACATCAGGTAAATAGGAACATGTTGGAGTTATTTTGTCACTTTTGTCACAATTCGGAGCAGTAGGCTAGTTGGAACCAGTTACCTGCAGGATCTGTGCTGGGCTAAGCTAATGCTGGAGCCGTCAGACAGCGTTACAGCACGCACGGAGATGAGGAGGGTATGTATGGACTTGTCTAACTCTGGGGGTTACGGTGAATAAGCTAAATTCACAATAAGTCGGCGTGTTCCTTTAATGAAACCAATAGAATGATAAAGTACTACTAACAATGTTTTATTATAATGACTTAGTTCTTATTTTCAGATTATTTTTATTTGACAGGACATCTAAAGACAGGGGGAATGAAGTGCAGAAAATGGCCGCAGGTTGGACTCAAACCCAGCCCACTGCAGTAAGGACTGAGCCTTAGTATATGGGGCGCATGCTCAACCAGGTGAGCTAACACGCCACCCTAAGAATTCACTCAGTTCTAGGTCAAACACAACTTTTGGTGGCAATTAAAGGGAGGCAATTTTCAACCTTATATCTACCTGGGTTTGGTATATGGTGTGAAAAAACCCGTAGTTCTATTTAATGTTCTCTGGGGCTTGGCCAACTGCAGCTGAAAAATCTGCTCTACTTCCGTACCACAGTTATGTCACTGGGGTACAGGACAACTAGTGTTACTTCAGCTTTGGTAGCTGGGGGTGCAATGCTGTTAAAAAAACGTCCCTGCTGTCTTCTCTTGTATTGCAAACTAGCTATGTTTCCATCAGCGAGAGGATGTTATGGAAAAGGAATTTTTACAGTGTTAATGCTGACTCGGTTATTCAGCTGTATTCAGCCAGAGAGAAGTCGGGGGAGGCTGCAGCTGCAGGGGGAGGATATGGCCAGCGCCGGGGAGTAATTGGGTATTACTGGAAAGCTGAGATTCTGTTGGTGGATTCACTGCCCCACTTGCATTCATGTGTGATGATGTATTAATCCCTATAGTAGCCCTTTTAATTGTAATGAGATATTTCTTTTTTTAACTTGAGCTCACTGTATGTAATGAGCTGTTGTGACCTCTCAGCGCCTCATGAAACTTTTCAACCACAAACTAGACACCTAGGGAATTAAAGGTGCTCTAAGCGATGTTGGCGTTACTTCTTCTTCAAAACGGAGGCTAGCTCGCCCCTCCCTCCTCCTCGTTCTCTTAATACAGAGATGCGGTGATGACTCCAACAAATCATTATTATTAATTATTAATGAATTAGTTATTGGCTGGAACACTGTTTATTATGTTTGGTGGTGCAGGTTGGCCCAGTTAGTTTTTGTATCCGTTTGTGGAGCCTGGGCTGTCTACAGAGACGCGTTTTTTTACAGTGTGTTCAGGGGACAGGCAGCTAGCAGATAGTGAGGAGATATTTGCTGTATGTGACAAAAACTGTTGTAGCCTAAAAAATGCGTGACATCACTTAGAGCACCTTTAAGAGGATGTATGGCTTTCCTAAGGCTACAGCCACACTAATGCGTTAAATTTGTTTAAAAACCTATATATCTTTTGCTAGATTTAAGCATCATGTCCACACTACTCTGATTCGGAGTACCTTATTTAGAAGCACTGCTGACACCGTTTGAGATTAAAAACTCCCGCGTTGTGTTATTGTGTGGATGGGCAGAAACTGAGACTTTTGGCAACAAACAAAACAAAATAGTCAGACTTGACAGGGTCAAGTAGGCTTAGATACCTTCAGCAAAAGTTCCACCTTGTTGTCGGTCCCAGCAAATAACACCCTGGTCTTACTTTTTTCGCCATTGTTGTTCTTTCTCCAAAGTATTTTCTGCATTTTGAACTTAAATGATTTTCAACAGCAGAGTAACCTGGTCATGTGATATACGTTGTCAAATGTGTTAACATGGACGGAGATCATTTCTGATACAGAGCCTTGTGTGGACAAGATTGTTTTTGTTTCAAACTGTATGAAAATGTAGTAGTTTGGATGAATGCAAACTTAGGCTACTAAGTACACATTGTTTGGCAGTTACAGCCCAGATTATTATGGGATGGATTGAAATGTAGATTTGTCAGCTAAACATTCTTTGTGTAAACTCTACTCCAGTGTATAACAAAATAGGTTTAAAGATTACTAATGCTGTTTATGCACCAAATTGTTACATATGTTGTGCAATTTAAAAACAACAACATTCACTTTTGCCTCTTTTGGCCAGCAGGAGTGAGCATTAGTCATCCTCAATATTTGTTATGTTCTGGTTGATAAAGAGAGTTGGAAAACAGTCGGATACAAAACAGGATGTAGGCTCTAGGGGATTTTTCCATTGGCAATCATCATGTTTTTCTAAAACGATGCACCGACTTGTATTGATGTGTGATGGTGTTAATTCCTAGCCATTTTATTGAAGTGAGAAATTTTTTTTTAAAACTTGAGCTCACTGTATGTAATGACCTGTTGTGACCTCTCGGAGCCTCATGAAACCTTTCAACCACAAACTATACACCTAGAGCATTCAAAGGATGTATGGCTTTCCATGTGTGACAACAGGCAAAGCAGAAACAAACACTTTATATAATCTCACAACAGCAACAAAAATGTGATTTTCAAATCACAAACTACAAAGAAAGACCCAACTGGGAAGACGCAGCCACCATGGCTGAGTGTAATAAACTAAGACACACTTCGGTCCATAACTCTAATAAAGCCTATTAATAAATGAGGCTATTTGCACCCCTGGTACAATTAGCAGTGTATGCTATTTGCACCCCTGTGCATTTACAGTACCTTGGCATATATTTACACACAGTTATTCATACTACTCATGTATTACACCTTTTTGGAATATTATCGCCCTGACATTCTTACCCTAACCATAACCATCCCACGCCTCTTGCCTAAACCTAACCAACCCAACCAGAGCAGGCATATTCATGAGTCTTCCCCTACCACCCTGCAAAAAAAAAATAAAATTCGCGTTCGCGGGTCCTGACTTGCGCAATTGCATGCAAATTATCCAATCCAAATTAAAAAAAATAAGATCACCACACAGGGGAATCGAACGCCAAACTCCCATACCAAAGGCAAGCGTACTTAAACAACTGTTTACCCTTTGATTTCTTCGAGCCTCGGTTGCTAGTTAACCATACTGTATACAAAGAAATAGGTACTAACTAACAAACTAACGGTTGTATGCTTTCACTGAAGACAGAAAGCGCAACTGTAGTATCCATTTTCCGCTAGAAATTCAATTGTTATAAACTTTAGAGACAAAACTTCCCTAATATGCCAGTTTCTGCGGTCATGGAAGATGAACGTCCGCCATGATTTCGGTGCACGCGAGCAACGTTTTTTTGTTGTTACGTCACAGGGTGTAAATAGCTCAGCTGTGTGGCCGGGGGTGCAAATAGACACTCCGATAAATGAAACAGATACCTTAAACGTGTTGATTGAGAGCCAGAGATTCTCTGAAAACAAACAGTAGCTCTTTGAGGCTGTAGGCTAATTTGGCAAAGAGGTGCTTGCTAATGTCAGCATACTGACATGCTCACAGGGCAGTCATTATTTACCTGTTCTATGTTCATTTAGCCACTTATCATGGTAATATTTTTTAATCAGGACTAAAGACAAAGTATGAGTAAGGATGATAGGAATTTCATAATTCTTCCGGTATTTACTCATAAATCAAAGAATTGGAATTTTGACATTATGAGGCGAGATAAAAAAAAGTCAGAGAATTAAAGCCATCTATTCAGTATTTGTTAAGATATTTTACTCAAATGTCAAACCTCATGGTGGCACTAGAGGAAAAGCCATGGTATCACCAAAGTTGGTATGCTATATAGCTTGAGAACTATGAATGTCTGTATGAAATTTGGTGCCTTTACAGCTGAAAAAGTGAAAACTTTCACCTTTTGGTGGTGCTAGATGAAAAGTCAGGGGATCGCAAAAGTCCTTAGGAATTATGCTTTAGGGGCTATGTGTGATACATTTCAAGGTAATAGGGGCACTAAAGAAATAGTCAGGGGGTCACCAAAGTCAGTGGGACTCATTCTATTGGGATCATTAAGGCCTGCACAAAATTTCATGGCAATCCATCCAATAGCCGTTATTCTAGAGATATTCTAGTCCAACCGACAGACCGACATTGCCATAGAACCACACGCTCTTTAAAGCTCCAGGACAGCACAGGGATTGCTAATGTCTAGCTTCACATAACCTCTGGCCTGACTGTGAGAAAGAGAAAGAGAATTTGATTATATTTACTCAACCTTACCTTGAGGTTTTTCTGCAGCCTCTTGTTCTTATGGGCCTCTGTTACTCTTTCTTCCTCACTGCGATCTCGGACCATGCCTGGAGAAGTCAGCTCAGCGCTCGCCTCATCACTGCTCTCATCCGTCTCGTCGTGCTCAGGCATAGGAGGATGGACAGAATCCTGGATGTGGACACCCATGAGTTTAGTCTTCACCTCCTCTTTGGATTGCTTCAAATCAGCTTCTACCACCATCGCCTGTCAACACACACGACTTGCAGTAAAGCGCTGTGGTTGGAAAGTGCAAGTAGCCTATACTCTTGGTTCCAAAATGTGATATTCACGTAGGAAATTTTATCTGCAGGCTGCTATGACACGGAAATAAATGAAGGTGCTTTTTAGGAATAAAAGAAAACTGGAATGTCTTTGGTGACATGTGCCACTTTTACCTCTACTTTTTAGTACTAGTTAAAGGGGCATTTGACCATAAAATTCACTGAAATTGTATTTTTATTTCTCCCTAAACATAAACAGATATATAAATGAAACTAATTAAACACCAAAACTACAATGAAATTTTTTATTTTGGATAACCTGCTCATCTCCTGTTGAATCCCAGGTTAAGTTGTTTTAGTTCACTGCTAGCCTAGAAATCTAGACGGACCCTAGCGGTAGCAAATGTAATTTGCAGCCATAGACGTTTGCAGCCAGGGTCGTCTAGCAACTCTCCATTGGCTTGCGAGCTGGAAAAACCAAACTCTAGTCAGGCCAATCACATCGTGTGTAGAGTCGGTGGGCGGGCTTAACATAATGACAGCAGGGTTGCGACGGTTCCGCGTGAATTCCCTGCTACTTGAAAACAAAGAAGATGGCTGCTGCTGCTGGAGAACAGCGGTCTTTGGAATCGGCTTTGGCCATGACTCTGGAAGACTTGGAGTTAAAGTGCCCATATTATGAAAAAAACACTTTTTCTGGTGATTTGGGGTGTTCTTTTGTGTCTCTGGTGCTTCCACACACATACAAACTTTGAAAAAAATCCATCCATGCTGTTTTGAGTGAGATACGGTTTCTGAATGTGTCCTGCCTTCAGTCTCCTAGTGAGCTGTTCAAAATCGCCTCGGACTGTGACGTCACAATCCGAAATTAGCTGGCTAACCGCAACCGTTAGCTCGTAGCGTTAGCATTAGCATGCTAACGCTAATGCTAACACTAGCATGGTACCTCGTTCTCAATAGCAAAGCACTGCTACAACACACACAAGTTCACCATAATCTACAAAAGAACTACTTACATGTGCGCCCTCATTTAGAAGTCTCCCAGCTAATCATGCCTTGTAACTGACTGAAGTTGGAGAAACAGCCTGTCTTTTACTTCTATGGAGCTAGCTAGCTGACACGATCTACATCTGAGCTACTGAGCATGTGCGAGTGCAATCAAAGATAGTACAGAAGAAGAAGATGAAAAGAGGTCTCACTCTGTAGCTAAAACAGAAACCAGGTGAAAAGAGGATCTACAGCAGTGAGAGAGAGCTGTGCAGTACAACAAAAATATGGTGTTTTTTGAAAATTAAACCATGTAAACCTATTCTGGTACAACCTTAAAATACAATTATAAACCTGAAAATGAGTATAATATGGGCACTTTAAGCTTTTTTTTGTGGAGAAAAGAACAAAGAAAGAAATCATTCTTAAAAAAGGAAGATGTGTTCAGAGTTTGGCCGACCAGATACGGCAAAAGTTTAATCTATCAACTAGCGTTGCTCTGGTTGGTTGTAGCGCTATCCTTTTGCAAGACAACTGTTTATCCTGCCCCTCAGATTGAGTCCTGCCAATGGTGAGTTCCCAGACCCAACATCTGGATGTGCGCAACAGTCTTCCATGGTCATTAAAAAACAGAAATAAGGGTAACACTGCAGTATTACAAAGCAATGTGACTGCAAGTTCAATAAAGCACATCTTATGTGTATACAAAGATTTGCATACAATTAAAGGTCCCATGACATGGTGCTCTTTTGATGCTTTTATATAGACCTTAGTGGTCCCCTAATACTGTATCTGAAGTCTCTTTCCCGAAATTCAGCTTTGGTGCAGAACTACAGCCACTAGAGCCAGTCCTACAATGAGCTTTCCTTAGGATGTGCCATTTCTGTGTCTGAAGCTATTGAGGAGGAGAGTGGGAGTGGCAAGGTGGAGGGCGGGGGTGTGGCCTTGACCAACTGCCACTTTTCTCGTTTGAAAGCCATGATGTCTCTCTCTCTCTCTCATGGGTTGGCCAAATTCTCTGGGCGGGCAAAGCAGAGAAAGGGGAGGTAACCTTGCTCCTTATGACCTCATAACAAGCAGATTCCAAAACGGCCCATCTGAGCTTTCATATTCTCAAAGGCAGAGCAGGATACCCAGGGCTCGGTTTACACCTATCACCATTTCTAGCCACTGGGGGACCATAGGCAGGCTGGGGGAACTCACATTAATGTTAAAAAACCTCATAAAGTGAAATTTTCATGCCATGGGACCTTGGGTATAATTTGCACATACATTTAATGGTTTGTTTTAGCCAATTATGGCTTTACAGGGCTGAGGTTCGCTACCTGTGACAATGCAGTGACACGTATAAAACTCATTCAATCACAATTTGAAAGTCTACTGATTTACTAGTCTGTGGTTGATGCATTGCATCTACTCTGCCTGGGCCTAACACTTCGACGTGTCAGACATCCCTCTTTGCTCATGTTTGATTCATCCTTTATCTCTCCCATGGTTCTGTCATTAATTCTCACCCTTTTCTGCCATCTATTCGCCTCCTCGTCCTTTTTCTTCTTGGCGTCTTCCAGCTGGGAGATCTTAGAGGTAAGCTCTGCCAGCTCAGTGGCCTATACACACACACACACACAAATGGGAAGAGAGTTAAGAGTGCTCCTGATCTGAAGTCGTTGTGCAGTCGGTTGCACATTTGAGTGTTAGAGAGTATATGTGTGTGTGTGTGTGTGTGTGTGTGTGTGTGTGTGTGTGTCTGTGCGTGCACGTATGTTATATGCAGCATCACGGCTCAGGTTAATTGTCTTCCTATTCAATCAGCTAAAATGTGTATAATTTGAAATATACTTTCAAGCTGAATTTGTGAATCACTTGACGACATCAATACTTTACCAGCCTTTTTTCTAGATGAGAAGTGGCCTTGATCAATATATGTAAATATACCTTAATGAGTCCTTGATCATGGGAATAAAGGAAATTGGTCTCATGGCTGAATGACGACTACAGCAACCACCTTCTAATTTAATCGATTCAGTTGGAGTTTGAAATTAACCCATGAAGGTATGTTTCGTGTTTTTGAGTACCAGGCTTTCTTGGCTCTTGGTCTGGGTTTCAGACTGGTACAGCAGGGCTGCTTTAGCTTCCAATGCAGCTCTGCGGTCCTTGTCCAGGCGCTCAGCCTCCTCCTGAGCAATCGTCCTCTCCTTCTCTAACTCAAGAGCCCTTTGTGTCTGCTCCTCCAGCTCTGAAACACCCATGCACATGTGCGCAAAAATCATTATATACATATACCCAGACAGGCCCACATAGTAAAAGCTTTGTAGAAATCCTAAAATTACAAATATTTCTATATACTGCACAATTCTTTTGATGTTTTTAAACACAAAAAACACATCTCCAGTTGAGAAACATTTGTATTCAGAAAGTTTTCAGACCATCTTGAGCTCTCTTTGTCTGCTCTTCAATCTGTCTCAATCTCTCCATCAGCTCCATGGTCTCACGAGCAATCTTCTCTGTTTCCTTCTCTGCATTTTCTCGCTTTTTTTTCTCACTCTCGAGCAGAGCCCTGACAGGAGAATTGTTCATATATACACATCTGAAAGAAAACTGGATCTCCTGACAGTTCTTTCTTAAAGCAGAGAGAACACACTGTAAACTGTTATAAAAGCCTTTATTATGACCTCCTTCTTACCTCTCCATCTGCCTCTTGTTCTTCTCCTCCCTGGCCTGGGCCTTCATCTGCTGCACCTCAATGGTGTCAGGTTTACGTCTACGCATGTACAGGTCATGATTCCCCATACACAATGCCAGGATACGTTTGTTGATGCGAAGACGAGGGACGTAGAAAACAAAGTCCTTTAATACAAAAATGGGCAATCAGGGATTTATGACACATCAGAAGCATCTCCGATCTGTTTTACTGTTTGCATTGGGTTTATATCCTAAAGGGATAGTTTTGTTTAGGATAATGTAGTACATTTTTCTAAACTCTTGGATGCTTTCCTCATATCTGTGTATACAGGCAAATTGAAGTGTGAGGCTAAATTCCTGTTTGTGAGTGAGATCAAGTAGCAACTGCTCTCATACTACTTGCTGTAATTGTGTAATGTAATTGCAAAATTGGTCATTTCATCAGTAACAAGGATATAAGACTCTCTTGATTTTAGCCACAGTGAATAAATATGAATAGGCATAGCTATCTCTAAGTAATACTAATACTAATATAGTTGTTTAATGTAGCACCTTTTACAGAACTAAGTCACAAAGTGCTTCACAAGAGCAAAAATAAAGAAAATAAAGAATAGGACCAAAATGCAGTATAAACGTACTTGCCTAGTACATTTTTAAGCAACGAAGTTGGTAAAATATCTACAGGGCTTGAGGAAGGTTTCATACTGCCCACCAGATTAGTAAGGTCTTGCAGGGAAATAGCAGTTCAAAATTGATGGCCAAGTTGGATAAATAGAAAAGGGAGTAGCAGAGTGGATGATGCCCTAATCTTATTCACAAAGAAAGAGAGAAAGTCACTGCAATCCCTATTTGAAAAGACACATCAGGAGGTGCAGGAGTGACGGTGTTGTTGAGGGTATCAAACAGGGTTATCAGGGGGTGTTTTCTGGAGGAAATGAGGTTAGCAAAATAAGATGCCCTAGCCTCCTTAACCATATTGTCAAACTCAATTTAAGAGGTCTTTGTGACAGAGGCAGTGAACATGGACGGAGGGAACAAGTCTCATTTTACTTGGAGCCACTTTATCCGAAATGGAAGAGCAATGTATGTTAAAGGAGTGGACCAGACATTTAATGTCAGTGTGAGAAGACAACACTGCACTTGGGTCAAATGCTGCAGAAACATTCTCAGCTGAGAAGCAACACATTTACTGTACAGTCAATCTAAATCAAAAGACAGGTTGAACCAAACGTATACACGGTCAGTAACATGCAGCTCCTAAGAGCAGATCAATTCAAAATGTAAATCAAGTGCAAAAATAAGGTCCATAAGGTATGACCCCTAATGTTTGTGGCACCAGATGAATAAAATGAAAAGACTCACTGACCTTTAGAAAATCAGCAGCAAAACAGCAAGAAACATCATCGACGTGAATATTAAAAGCACCAATCATAACAACTCTGTCCAATCTAATGATAGAGGATCAGTTGTGGAATGTATCTTAGTACATTTGCTCAAGTACTGTACTTAAGTACACATTTAAGGTACTTGTACTTTACTTGAGTCTTTTCTTTTCATGCCACTTTCTACTTCTACTCCGCTACATTTCAGAGAGAAATATTGTACTTTTTACTCCACTACATTCATCTGTTACAGCTTTAGTTACTAGTTACTTTACACATTACGATTTCTGCACACAAAACTTGTAGTTTATAAAATCTGATGTTTGATTCTAAAGTAAACTAGCCGACAATATAACGGCTACAAGTCCAGCTGAGATGATGAGACCATTAAACACACAACTGGTTCTAAAATGTGAGGATTTTTCTGCATTGAGTATTTTTACTTTTTAAACTGTAAGTAAATTTTCATGATCATACTTACATAATATTACTTACGTAACATTATCAATGCAGGACTTTTACTTGTAACAGAGTATTTTTACAGTGAGTACTTTTACTTAAGTAAAGGATCTGAATACTTCTTCCACCACTGTAGAGGATACAAGTCACTCAATTCAGACATAAAAGAACTTTTAGAACCAGGGGGGTTGATAAATTGTAATAACACAGTTCCTGAACACCACCGCAAGTCCTCCACCCAGGCCTGAGGTCCTTGGAGTGTACTTGTTATTTTTTTAATATTTTCATAAGGTAATGCGTACTAATTATTAAACCCTGAGCACTGGAGAAGGAGCAGCTATTTAATCCCATCCACAAACATCCATAAAGTAAATTAGGCTAAACTAACCTTAACATACCTGCACAAAAATACATCCAGGGTCTCGCAAGAAAAATTGTGTTGCTGCTGCAGATAACTCACTAATAATAATGTGTTTTGCATACCGGAGCTTTCTTGTCGATTGGTTTGATGACAAACTTCTTGTCATTGAAGGAAATATTTCTGATCTCACTCCAGGGGAAGCCAATCTTTGGGGTCATCCTGTAAAATATTGGCATGTTGTTTTACCACTATGTTATAGTTAACGGGGGTTATCATGTTCTTTACACACAGTTAAAACATAGTTATGAAAATAAAAGTTTGCATCCAAGCTAGCAGCTCTGTGAAGCTGTTCTTAGGCACAGCACTGCTTTGAGCTTGTGATGTGGTTTAAAGAAATGCCAATAAACCAGAGCACGTTTTTCTCCCATCCCAGAATGCTGTGTGGACTAGCTGGCGAGACTAGGGGATCACCAACGTCAGTAGTATTCATCCACTGGGGACCATGAATGTCATACAAGATTAACATACAACAGTAAGCCTACATGGATTCAAACAAGTTTGTCAAAAAACATTTACATTTATAAATTGCGACCTACTTGTCCTTCTTGTCATAGATGTTCAGCCCCAGCGCGTCCACTCCCAACCACAGCTCTGATCCTTTCTTGTTCTTGATGTTAAAGTAGTTGACCCCGTACATCTCCAGATCCTGGGCTATCTTGAGGTACTCCACCATGGCGTCTTCCCTGATGTGTGGATTAATTACTGTATATGAGCTACAGAGAACCTGTTTACAATGCAGTTATGACTTTTTGAAGTAAGACTGCAGTACCTCAGCAATCCCTTGTGCTCTTGATGCCACACCTGGATTCTATTCTCCCACTGATTCTTATTCAGCTTGTGCTGCTCCAAAACCCTGGTGTTATCAGTAAAGAGGACACACCAGTTAAAATTCAGAAACTGGAATTCAGTTGAACTTTGGTTAACACTTATTACCATAGGACTCAGTACCTCTGTGGCAGCAGCTTCTCTCTTGCGAGGTATCCCGGTACGTGATAGTCTTTCCTGTAGTCTCCTAGTTTGACCTGAACGGCATACGATGCCAAGAGCACCGCAGTCTCAGGTGGACAGTATATGTCATCATTTAGGATGCCTTCTTTTACCTAAAACACAGAAAGGAAACTAAATGCTCTGCTTTAAGACATTAATGATCCCTAATGTTTTATGATGCTGTCTGTGTAAAGGTGTCATACACAACAGTGTTAGTGTTGATGTGTCTATGTGTCCTGTGGTTTGTTTGCACCTGGATCCATTTATGTATTCCCTTACTGAAGACCCACAAGATTTAATGGGATCAGCTTTAGACGTTAAGACAGTTTCCTTATTTATCATTGCATTTGCAGGGTACCACGCTTGTGTACAACAGCATTATTAACATTGTGAAATCCTTAAAGAGCATTTTACTGATTCCTATTCTTGTTTCAATAAGAATTTTACTCTCTGTTTATATCAATAGTAAATTCATAGATTTGGATCCTTCTTATTGCATACAAATAAAAAGTGGTGCCATCTCATCATAAAATCAATAAGAGGGATTAAGTCAAATTTACAGCAGTTTTCCCTTTAAAAACAATGTCCTTGTGCATGTACTCATCGCCAACCTGTAGGAAGAAGAGGCGCTGTGTTGCCTCCTGGATCAGTTCATCCGCGACATCCTCAGGGTAAAACTTGGCCCTGAACTTAATCAACAAAGGGTTGTCCCTCTTCACATCTTGAGCTGTCACCTGGGACCGGCAGCCCACAGCAGAGGGATACCGGAATGAAGAAATACGTACTAATTAGCATCAGTGTGTTGACAAAACCACAAGCATGATTACGTGTTCATTTAAATCCAGGTTATGCCATCACGGTATGTAAAGTTGACACACAAACATTCTTCTCACCCTCTTGTTCAGCTTAAGCCAGGTAGAGAAGCCTTTGCTGTCCTGATACTGGAGGCCAAAGAACCAGGTTTCCCTCAGGCCGATCGTCTTCACTATCTAAACACACCAATAATTAACACAATCACACACTTGTCCGTCAAAGCACCTGTTTTGTAATTGTACTGCACAGTGTACCTGGTCAAAAAGCTGTTTGCCAGTAGTGCTGGGCAGGATGGCAAACTCCAGCTCAGCGTCCATGGTTGTAACTCGGACATTTATCTGCCAGAGAAAACATTCACACTGAGCCACAGGAGGAACAAATAATTTCCTGCTGCTCATTCATCTGTGTCACTGGAGAAGCATCAAGGAGCATGCAGAGCAACAGCATCTGGGTAAAAAAAAAAGCACTACCAATTTTGTTATAATTTTGTCTGTTCTTTGAAATAATGCTACATTTCTTGGTTCTTTGACAGCAAAATGACCAAAAAGAGTGTTCCTTACATTTTTCTGTTCAACCAGGATCATCCAATCGCAAGAGGTTGGTGGGGACTACAATCAAAAAATGAAGCCCACAGTATATTTTAGACTTAACTGAGAACATGGGGTTCATGCCATGATAAATAAGTATTACCGACTGGGTCTAAACAATAACACCCATTTAGCAATAATCTTGAATATTAGCAACCATATGCATGTACACATAATTGCAGTTGTTGGGATGGACAGACTTGCACAATAGAACAAGTATAGAGAAGAAATGGATGGCTCTATTCCTCATAAACTTTGCTGAGATTAAGAAAGCAAGGCAGGCTTTTATTAGTGCCTATAATAATACTGATAATAATAATAATAATAGTAGTAATAATAATAATTATGTACTACAGTTGTTAGTCTTGCTGCACGTCCTTTGGGGACTGACTGCTTCAATGGATATTTATGAAAACAGGTGGAGAAAGCTTAACTTTGCCACTGTTGGTTTGTCACCATGTTTATCCAGATAATGTGACAACTCACAATAAATCCAGGAACACAAATGCAACAAATTAGAAACATCTGGGAGCTGGGCATGATATCATCATACGTTTAGTTTTGCTGTAAAAATTATTCTAAAGATTAACAACTACTGACTAATGCCTTCCTGTAGCCTTTCAAATACAGAGCAGGTCCACAAATTTCAGTCAAACTACTACATTTGCAATTCAACGACATAAACAAAAAAAAAGGTATAGCTACTTACAGTTGACATTTGTGTTTTTTTAATCCGTAGTCGAAACACTTCTTCAGAGAGGTGCCTGTAGCCTTTTCTCTGTGGAGTCATATGAAACTGCTTGCAATACCTACAAGGATTATACTGAATGAGAATGGACCATTGTATTGCTCTTAGTACTTCTCTCTTAGTTAATCCAGTGGAAGCCAGGGGCCCACGTGTTATGAAGAGGCAGCCTTCATCTGCGGAGACTTTTCTTATTAAATTGATTACGTGTGAGTGTGACTGTGTGACACTCATCTAGGACCAAGACATGATCTTTTGGTCTCCCCAACCTGAAAACAGGAGTAGGCCTAACTCAACAGCACTTGGTGTTCCAGTGGCAGTGACGTACACTCTGCTAGTCTAATCCTTCTTGTTCAGTTGTTATGGCCTACAGTGATTTTAGGGTTAGTATTGTACGTCTGGTTTGTAGGCCTGTTGCTAAATGCGCAACAAGAGAGTTTGTGTTGGCTAACAGGGTCGTACATTTGAATAGTTTTTCGATATATTGTTGCGTTTTCTTGTTTTAACTTTTTTAAACTCAACAATATTCATACTATTTAATGAATATAATATTTTTAATGTAGGCTATACTTTTGTTTTATTGTTGTGACAATGTGTTTTGTTTTGTAACACTTAACATATATATATTTTAAAGACTATTTTGGGCTTTTCAGCCTTTAATTGACAGGACAGCTAGGTGAGAGAGAGGGGGAAGACATGCAGGACATAGTTACAGGTCGGACTCGAACCCTGGACCTCTGCTTCGAGGCATAAACCTCTCAGTATAGGCCTATGTGCTGCCTGCTCTGACCACTGATCCAACCTGGCCATTATTTTTCTGTTGTTTTTTTTCCTGTTTTTTCCCCCCCTGGTTGTTAATAGCTACAGCCCTGATAAAGTAATAAGTAAACGTAATCCATATTGTCCCTTGAGTTGATTTTGTTTCTGTTCCTTACACTATCACTCAGAAGAAGTTTGCTGTAAGTGCCATTCATTTATTTAATGTTACATGTAATGTTTAAATGAAGTGAAGTTGTTTCCATCGCGGTGTAACACATGGTTTAAGGGGAAGTGGATACTTGCAGTTAGGCCTAGGCTATTTCAGGTTTAATGTGTAATCACAGTGTGCGTGTGGCAGAGCTCTCGGTGCTACCCTACCCATAGACTGTATATTATGGTGCTACCGTAGCCACGGTTTCACATTGCGGGCGCGTGCTCGTGTGCGCGCTCACACCGGCTATTGTGTTTTTTATCAACAAGGAGAAGAGACCACCGTGGCCTTCTTCACGGGGAACTGAGCTGGCGAACTGAACCCCAAGGACTGCGAAACCATGGCGGACGAACAAGAAATAATGTGCAAATTAGAAAATATCTTGGAAATACGGTAAGACTTGGCTAAAATGTACTGTTGTCAGAGGTTTAACACGAATTAAGAAACGTTTTCTTAGCTAACGTTAGCCGGCCAAGAATAAGCCCCTTGGCTTCGCTTTTGTTACTGAGCTAGCTAAAATTAGCCGGTCTGCTGCTGTCTTTAATAGGTTTTTGATATTCTGGTTTTAGCAGGTTTCCGACAGTGTTGGGAATCAATCACTGCAGGCTAAGTAAGACATATATATAGCTAGAGAAGCTGTAGTTGAGGTGCATGTTCTGATCGTACATGTATCAACATTCCAGATGTGTATTAACAAAATGCCAGATGTGCGATGCCTATTATTTCTGTGGGGAAGCTAGCTAGCTACTTAGCTAGCAAGCGCATCGGTCTGTCATTATCAAACTAAACACCGGTGGCAGAATGGTGTTTGCCCTGATGTCTTCTTTGCAGCCACGTTTAATAACTGCAAAACAGATGTGCAAAATACGTTAACGTTACATTAATTCATTCACTTAATACATGAATTAACGTGTGTGGTAATTCATAATTCTGCTTAAGATCAATGCAGAACGTCTGTGAAGTTATTCATCATTTTGTTTTAGATGTGGCTGTTTTTGTAAGGGCAAATCGTTCTTTCTTTCTGTTTTTTGCATCTGTGAGGGAAATAACCTGACAGCTGGTGTCTTTTGTCCATGCAGGAACAAGACTGTCCAGATGCAGAAGATCAAGTCCCGTCTTAAGGTTGAGTTTGAGGCTCTGGAGTCTGAGGAGAAGCACCTGAAAGAGTACAAACAAGAGATGGATCTGCTTCTACAAGAGAAAATGGCCCATGTGGAGGAGCTGCGACTCATCCATGCAGATATCAATGTGGTGAGTGAGTCCTACATTCAGAGGTACCCTGAATGTAGAGGAAGTGCTGCTGAAATCTCAGTTCAGCTTTCAGATGGGTAGAATTTAGTAACAGCATTGGGAATAGCAATGTTAGACCAACAACACAAAATAAACATATATTGATGGCAATTCAAGTGCCTGTGTTATTTTCAGTATAAAATATGTAATGACTAGGTGCAATCATTAATAGCTTATACAGAGCATAATACTGTGTATTTCTGAAATTCCCACTTCTGTCCTCTCAGATGGAGAGCACCATCAAGCAGTCGGAGAATGACCTGAATAAGCTGCTAGAGACAACTCGCCGCCTACATGATGAATACAAACCTCTGAAGGAGCATGTTGATGCCCTCAGGATGACTTTAGGTCTACACAGACTCCCTAACCTGAATGAAGAAGAGGAGAAGCTCTCCCTGGAGTCAGTACACACACACACACACACACACACACACACACACACACACACACACACACCTGAAATATTCTTTGTCTTTTCAACATTTGTATGATACACTTAAGCACACAATGAACAGTTTTTATTTTAACTTTATTGCCATTTTGCTTTTTCACATATAAATAGTCAAATTCACATAATTCACAAACACAAAGTGCTACAGTAAAATACTGTCTTTATGGCATTTTCGCACACACATATGCATATACATTGAACATAAATACATTTAGGTAGCACGTCTCACAGAGTGATTGCAGTAACAGTGACATTTCTGTGTGCCGCAACATAGTGTTACAGAACAGAATGTGATGCTATGTACAAGCATTAAAACCAAGTTGATAATGTGTACTGTGCAAAGTCCAAAGATAATCAGGCCTACAGGGACATTGAGAGTATCAGTGTTGTGCTCGGTACAAAAAAAATAATGATTAGACACAGTAACTACTTACCTCTGTTAAAAAACTAACTCAGTTACTTTACTGATTACTTTCACCAAAAAGTAATATGCTACCGGATATATCTGCCGGAATCATGTTTTATTTGTGCATGTGTGTATCTGTCCGAAGCTGATCTCGCATAATACTGGACCAATTAGCCAGATACTTTTTGTGCACAATTATGACTTTATGCTCAAGAACCTCTCTTGGTTGCGGTGGTCATTCAATAATATCAGCCAGCTGCTTTGTCGGTTATATCATTACTTACGGTGGCGATACACTGGGCAGCATTTTGGTCAACATGACAGGCCAATTTGCTTGCCAACAGGAATGAATGTACACTGATTTTTTATTTATTTTTTATCGGAATCCCAGCAACCACAAGAGGTCCTTGAGCAAATGTGCACAAAAAATATAAGGCTGGTGGGTCCAGTAGTATGTGAGACTAGCTGCGGACATACAGATACATACACGGACACACAAACAAACGACTGAATGCATGTTCCCTTCCAGGCTTAAAAGCTAAAGCCACAACACTTACTTACTTATGGTAAAAGCACAAATACAGTCGGAACGTGGTGCAGCTGTGACTGGTGGAATCCAGGGGTTACGCCTGACGGAGATAATAATGAAGTAACAAACCTTTCAATATCGGTAATTTAGTTACTCAATTAAAAAAAAAAAAAAAAAGAATGTATAAGAGTACTACTTACTGTAGTAACTAGGGATGCACCGAATATTCGGCCACCGAAAATTTTCGGCGAAATACCTTTATCAACCGAAACAATACGGCCGAAAATGTTGTGATGACGCAAACAGAAAACGACCTGCACGGTGTGTCGTAACCCGATCCATTCCACCTGCAAAGCGTCTCCTAGGTAAAGAGGTTGAGACGGACCACGGAGTGAAAACAATGAAAAGTACGCCTCTTAGAGTCTGTCAGCACACGTTTCAGTGAGATCTGTTCGGATCCTCTGCACTTCATCGCGACTGTACTTGATCCGCGTTATAAAGACCATTACTTGGATGCGGAAATAAAGCAGGGCGCACGAGAAATGATCCAGGCCGCGATGGATGCGGAGAACCCGCGTGGGAAAGGAGACGGAGCAGCGCCCAGCGCAGGAGATCAGAGCGCAGAAAAAAAGACTTGTCTCGCTGCACCAGATGAGGGGCATGCACCCTCGTTGTCTGATATGTTCAGTGAAATCCTGCAAGAAAGTGCCTCAATTATTAATAATAATAATAATAATAATAATAACAATAGGTAAGCTATTCTGTTCTTAGGCTACTGTATACTGTATGTGACTATCAGATTGTAGCCATATTTCTGCTAGATATTTTTTTAATTAAACTTTAATATTAATTTATACAATTGCAATGCCTTGATTTTAGTAAAGTTAGTAGCTACACAGTCATAGCCATAAATGCAATGGTACTAATAATTGGCTTAATTTCTTTCGGTGTTTCGGTTTTCGGTCTTGGTTTCCTCTTTTTTCGGTTTTCGGTTTCGGCCAAGAATTTTCATTTCGGTGCATCACTAGTAGTAACAGAGTTATTGTGAGTTAGTCTCAACACTGGTGAGTATATTCGTTAATGTTGTTTATTTATAGGCCACAAGTACATATAAATGTAACAAATACAAAGACAAGAGGTCCAAGAATGGAGCCTTGCAGTACACCACGTCAGTGACTTTGAGAAAATAAACTTATTTACAGAATGTTGACATTTCCGCCCATTCAAATATAACTACTCCATCACAGCCCTTTAAACACTGACCTATTGCCTCAGTCTATTATTAAGGATGCTTTGGTCTACTATATAATATGCAGAATCAGACTGCAACAGTACTCAAGAAAAAAAATTACCATCATTTGTAGTTGAGTGCATGAGCAAAGTTTTTCAAGGCTGATTTATTTAAATAGCAGAGAATTCCGCAGATTTAAGGTTAAAATGCAATTTGACAACAGTAATGCAACATTGTACAATAGTACAGGAGTAATCAACAGGGTTATACATCGCCGCATTTAGAGTTTACTGACAGTTCTTTTTGGTGGTGATGGATAGATCAGGGGCTCGCTTCATCGAGAAGTAAACCTCTATATATGGGCACCCGCTCTACCAACTGAGCTATCCGGGCGCCCAAGTGCAGATTATTCTTAAGACTGTGAGGTGGAGGAAATTAATTTCCTTAGAGGAAATACTATTTCAGTGGGAGCCCTGAATGATTTGTCAGATTTTATTATTTTTTATTATGGAATGTTGAGCAGGCTTTCATAGCCTCAATGTAAACTATTGAGGCAAAATCTTTGGATTATCTCAAGTTAGTGAGACAGTTTGTTTTTAAAATGCCATTTATTGATGCTTCCATTCACTTTTTTATTGTATTTGGGATCAACATGCGATATCTATAAACCTCGACACATCAAAGCAACACGTACCGTACACTAATGGCTCAATGTGGCATCATGACTTTGCGTAAACATACACGCCACTTTCCTAAAGCCAAATGGCATGTTATCTGTACGCATTACCACGTGGCGTCTTATTGCGAGAACTTGCCGTACTATCGCGAGAACAACATCAAAAAAGGTTGGGTTTAGGAAAAGAACATTGGGAAAGGCTTTAGTAACACAAATAAACGACAAAAACATGACAGTGACCAACGTCACACGCTTAGGAAAACAATAAACGGTTGGGTTTAGGAAAAGAACATTGGGGAAGGCTTTATTAAAAAAGAAAAAGCAACAACAAAAAAAAAGCACTTGATATATGCCACACGCAGGACGCGATCCCGGCTCTCGTGGGTATAAGCCCTGTATTTTACCCGTCCGCCACCCCAACCAACCACAGGCCTCCGTCCTTTCATACTACTCGCTACGGCGATGATTCACACGTAATGTAGGTCAATGGAGGCCAAACGGCGTTGATAAACACGCTAAAAAGCAATTATGCGTCTTGATAACACGTTAAAATGGCATACGAATTGGCATGTCCTACATAAGCCACCTATGAGTCCGAATGGCTAAAAAATAAATTAAAAATTTGAATAGAAAGAATAATTATTATAAGTATCTGATGTTCTCTTGATGGACAGGTCTATTGAGAAATTCTGGTCCAACTAAATTTCCCATCTTTTTGTCTGGATTCTGGATTCTGTCTTCAGAAACTGGTGAGCAATGAATCCATTTTGAAGCTTCTGAAGTCCCTGTTCTCCACAACGATGTGGGCAAATCAGTGGGGACTGACAGATAGGCTCCCACCCGCACAAACTGCAGTCTGACATTCATCAACAGTGGATGATATAAAAATTTGACAGTTTACTATGGAGCGAATCTGAAATGATGGTGACTAGTTTATTCATGATTTATTGCCCAGCCCTAACCAAGGATCATGTTTGTGTTGTAGAAAATAACCTTTTATTTGAGATTTTTTTCTCTCATCGTACAGACCAAAATATAGTCCCAGTTTGCCTGCAGTGATTCTGCCAGTGGTTGATTTGGTCACTTACTCAGGTATGGGTGTCGCTACATAGGGAATTAAAAGATGTATTGTAATTTCTCACTTTGGTTGGATATTCTATGAACTGAAAATTGAAATTTTCTTCACAAATGGGAAGTTTAAGTATTGAGGAAGTGTGCTGGACCACTGCTGCTCTGCACGCCGACAGCATCGGTGGCAGGCTGGCTTCTCAGTTTGTCTGTGCTGAAGCTGAGATGACGAGTTAATTTGGCCAGGTGGTAGTTGTCTCTCTTTTCCACCTCGGTGGTGTGCTCCTTGATTTTCTCAGAGTTTGCGAGATACTTAAAATGTTCTGGCGTATCACTGTTGTCCTTCAGTGTTCTTACTTAGAAGATAGAACTCATTACAGAGAGAGATTTATGATGACATCTGGGAAGATGTTAAAATGATCACTTGTGCATCTTGGTGCCAGAAAAGTAATTAACAGTAATAGTGCCTACTGGAACTGTTTAAGGTCTGATAGAGTCACTCCAGCTGTGGGCTTTTGGGTACATTTTGAGATACTCTGCAAGACTGGCATGTCAACAAAAGAGTAGTCACGTTCCACTTCCCGGATTGCTCCGGTGCTACAGGACATTCGGCTGGATGCATACACCTCATAATAACAAACCCAAACTAAACCAACTGTTATATTATTATATTAACTTGTATGAAAACAAACATTATCATCATATTAACTGAAATATTGAAATGTGTGTGTGTTAAGGGTGCAGTAAGTGATGGTGCCAAACAATCAACTGCCAAACTGCCAAACTAAGTTCCGATTGGCTGGGAAAGTTTTTGGGGCTCGTGCACTCCTTTCTGTTTTTCTACTACACTAGATATTTTTTTTGAGCTCACACAAAAAATGGAGAGCTAGGTAACCGTGAGGAGATATTTGTTGAATTTGACAGAATGTGTATACTATACTAACTTACTATACCTTTTATAAGGTATATTATTATTATTATTATTTATTTGCTTGCAGTAATCCTTAAATAGGAAATACATTGCAATGCATTGGTTCTGTTGATGCTCCACTCTATCAAAAATCTATTTTGAGAGAAACCAGAGCATAAAGAAATGGGATATCACTTTTTATTATTTTTGAAAATGGGCCAAGCAGGCTATAAAGTCCAAGGACAAATTTCTTTCCCAGCCCTCCGCACTCACAGACACACTCACATGCGTGCAGACAAACATTCTTACAATGACTGGACTTTTGCTCAGAGTTGTACATATAAAGAGGATGTGTAAGATGACTATAATGTTCCCTTATTGTAGTCTCCTTTTGTATTCAGTTTTGCCCCACATCTCTTGATACAGAGTGTAGATGGGAAAATCTCAACTGTGATATGATTCATAAGCTCTAAATGAGAATCGCAGCTAGCTAGGTTTCGCTCTTTCTTTGCTTTTGAACAGTTACTTTGAGAAGCAGAAAGCAGAGTGGCAGAAGGAGCCACATGAGCCTGCCATCCCAGAATCCCTCGCTGCCGCTGCAGCAGCAGCACAGCAGCTTCAGGTTTCCAGGAAGCAAGATGCACGCCAGACGGCCACCTTCAGACAGCAGCCCCCACCTATGAAGGTATTGCTCCTACTGACCTAAGATCAAGCAATCAACATTTATTTATTTAAAATGAATATAAAACAGCTGCAATTGTGATAGAAAAGTAATTTCTTTCAAGTTTGAATAGTCGGTAGATGGTCTGACCTAATAACATACCAGCCATTTTACACTTTGCATTTTCTTTCTTAATAATTACAAAAGCAATGTGAATTTCCAAGATGTAATCGGCTGCTAGTTATGCCATATATGGAGAAAATGAACAAACTCAGACACCACCCTAGAGTTTGATAAAGAAAATAATGCGCTTAGTCAGACACACCCAGACACATGAGTGTGTCTGTGAGTATCGATATTTTATCCATTTTCAACAAAAAGAAATAGCATTACACATTACGGTACAAATCAATCTTTTTTTTTGTGACACATTGTAGTGAAGCTTCTCAAAAACCAACAACACACACCTGAGCCCCTGGCTCTGTGCACAACAGAGTTTTTCCTGCATGCCTTCACAACATATAAAGTTAGACAGCCAATTAAAATCATTATTAGATCTTGGTATAAGCATGCCGAATGCTTATTGGCTCACTCACGCTGATGAGATTTATTCCTTAGGCATTGAAATGTGGTAATAAATGACAAGGCATTTCTCAATACTCGATACTGTGAGGCAATTTGGCCTGTGCCTAAAAGTATCCAAGTTACAGTACCCAGCCCTAGACTTAATATTATCCCCCCCCCCCTCTCTAGGCTTGCCTGTCATGCCACCAGCAGATTCATCGTAATGCTCCCATCTGCCCATTGTGCAAGGCCAAGAGCCGCTCCCGCAACCCAAAGAAGCCCAAGAGGAAGCCGGATGAGTAGCTCCCACTCTACCTTCAGCTTCTGTGGGTTTACAGGGACCTGGTCCAATACACTGATCTAAGATCAGCCATTTATGACTGAAATAACAGATCTGTGCTTCAGGACAATTTCCACAAACAGTCCCCATTTTAACAAATTGTCTTTCACGAACTGTCAACTGAAATTGATGGAGGATCCGGTAATGTCATTCTGTTGTTTGTTTTTATCAGTGCTTTGGATGTGTTTATATGTAACTGTATGACTTGTATATTAGGTTTACTAGGCCGTAACCATGTAACTGCAATAATGCAAAAAGGAACTTGATAAACTGTCCACATCATTTTCCCCATGTTTTTTTTGCCTTAGATATTGTACTAATTTTTTGCAATGCATGTGTGCTTCCATGGCTGTCTGTTGTGTATTTTTTGTGCCAATGAAAAAACAAATAGGTTTAATTGAAGTTAAATAGAATACAATCTTTTAATGTTTACATTGTTCAAGTGACCACAAACAGGCCAGACTCATCTGCTCTGAATAGTGTCGTGTGTTTAACTTTAATACAGTGATAAGTAAATAAATAGATGTTTTGTACTAACCTTGTTATTAGCATGTCCCTTTTTACACTCAAAAACAAAGGCTAGACATTTGTTTTTTTGCACATTAAGTGGTGTGATCATAAACCCAGCTGTGTTTATGTTCACACCACTACATACAGCTGTAGCTGTGCTGGCGGGTAACCACCATCAGCATATGGATAAATATGTATTGGGTAAATGGGTGCGTTTACCCTGTGTGTCAAAATATAGAGATAGGAATATGTTTGACAGCAACACAATAGTATACCTTTCGTTGTATTAATACTGTGCCCATCATGTCTGCAGCTATCTGTCTGAAAAAGCACAGTGAGGTCTCATTAAATGAGTTCCTGTAGCGTTTTTGTCAGGGTAACCCCTCATTTCATCTGTTGCTAGGGTAACTCCACGTTCCTTAGCTGTTGCTAAGGCAACCCCAGGTTGCCGTGACCCGCACATGTCCACCAAGTTGTTCCTCCCAAATCCAGTGGTGGGCATCAAAAGGCTTTGGGAGAGTTTGCCCAAACTCTCCCAACGTTCACACTCCTGTAACGGAAACAGAATTGTTTAAATCCTGTGAATATTTACTTAGGATCCGTGAAATTGACACAATTATTCCACTTACTCCATAGCTCCAGTGGGTGTTTAGTCTGTCCTTCAGTGTTTGGAACTGCAGTTGTGTCTTCTTCCTCCTGATAAAAGTGTTCAAGGCCAGAGAAGCCTGTTGGCGCTCACACACGCTGCAGACTGCGGGATCGTGGAGCTCCAGCTCTGCAGCCTGCCACACAACACAACACATCAGGAGGAGAGAACAATCCCAGTGTCCCAAATCCCCCACACAATGTCCTTCATTCATTATGAACCTGCTAAACCACCTGTGCTACCCTTACCTGTCTCAAATAAGACCCTCATCATTTGGGACACTAAACTGCACGTATACCAAAAAAATAAAATAAAATGGCAAAAATGAGTCACATAAGAGTGTCAACTGACCCGTTTCATCTCCTCGTTGAATGTTTTGAGCTTCAGCATTAAGATGAGTTGAGGGGGGGCGGTCTGGACTTCAGGACCTTGACACATGAGATTGGGGGAGGACGTGGAGTATGGGACAGGGAGGTTAACGTTACATTCCCGGAGATCTCGGAACTCGGTCCTCCTCCCATTGGCTCCTCGGTGCTGCGTGGGTTTCCCCCTCTCCGAGGAGGAGGAGGAGGGCTGGGGGCGCTGTTTGTTTCGGACACGAGAAATCATTCTTCTGCAGTGGTTTTTAAGGGCTTCTTCCTCCTCCTCCATTTTGTAGGAAACACAGTTTGAGCTCTAACGTTATCTAGCTAACGGTTGCTCAGATTTCAAACAGCAGCTAGCTAACGTTTGTTTAGCACCGTCGCCGGGAAATTCAGCAGTGCTCCAGTTGGGAGGAAATAAATCGTCTAGCCACACCAAAGTGAAATATTAACCGACTTTAAACCAACTTGAAACAAAGGTCATAGAGAACACAGCCAAACTTACTGTGTGTGTGCAAAGAGTAACCAGACCCTTCTTGCTCTTTTACGTGTTGTTGACTTCCTGCCATCAGTGAGCCACTAGCGCCACCTGGTGGCCAACAGGCGGACGGCAAGGGCAAGCACCTCCACATATATATTTCTTCGTGCATTTATTTAAAGATTCAATTCTTTTGAATTCCTCACATGTAAATCAGAAGGTGTGCAGTCAAGTATAAAGTGACAATAATCACAATTACAAGTGCAAAACTATGTGCAATACCAAATATAACGTGCAATATTTAGACAAACAGACAAAAAGGTGCAGTATAAAATCCTTTGGTCCGTGCATACAATAGGCTGTGTTTAGTTTTCACATTGCTCCACTCGAAAAAGTGAGTAGGCTATAAAAAGAAGTTTTAACTCAAACTATGGTCATCAAATTTTCCATAATTATCACTAAGAGGGAGGTAAAAGCTGTCGGCATGGTAACAGAGTTTGTACTTAAGTTTTTCATTTATGTAGTCCACTTTTTTGACAGAATATAACATAGATAAAACAACATTGCTGCATTGGCTCCAGGTGACATGTTTCACTTTTAGTGCTGTTTTGTATGATAATGTATCCTGAAATAGATATTACATTCTTGCCATTTACAACATAATTGGTTAATAAATAAGACTTTTATTGTATTGCAATGGCTAATGATTATTTTGCCACTGTTCTTGGGTGAGGATTCAGGAAGTTTGCATTCAAAGCGAGTCTTAGTTATCCAAATGTAATAGTTCCATGTCTGTGCTTCCTCATGTATTTGTACAATGCCAGGAATCTGGACTCTCGGGCCATCTGCTGAAAGAATGGTGGTGTGTCACAACCTCCCTTCTAAACACGGGGCAGTCTGAAGACATGGCTGGGTTTGGAAAAGGAACAGCTGACTGGCCGCTCCTCTAAACCTCTGACAGTCATACAGCTGACACTTACCGAAATGGCTGCCCTGGTGTGATAGCGGGGCACATACAGGCACACTAACGGCCTTGGCTCATTGATTATTTGGCTTCATCATCACACCCAACAGGGCAGCTGTGGGCTGTTGTGTCTTTATTACCTGTTCAACAAGTTAACACAAAACATGGAGATTTATGTTTCTCCCTGCACAGAGACACAGAGACACAGAGACACAGACATCTCCTATTTCATTTTTGTTTTTATTCAGGACACACTCGCCAATCACCGACTGAGTGTCACACTTGTATCACCTTTCTAATTATAAACTGGAGCCTTCACTCTCCAAGAATGGAAGTTTAGCCAGGCCCATCTGTGGCCTAAAATTAGCCCCCCCACCCCCCCAAGCAAGGAGCTCTGGCCCCCTCTGCCACTTAACACAACACACACACACACACACACACACACGTACACACACACACACACGCCATACTGCACTTTTCACAACTCACAGCTCCTGTGGAAGCATCACACACTCCTTGGAGGACCTTTCTTTCGATCTTTCTTCCACGTGACTCATTAGGGCGTTTTGAAAGTGTTTAACTTCTCTTCTCCTTTGATGTCACAAGCAACTAGTTGAGGTGAGTGTCTTGATGCAATACATTTCAGTTTGCTGCTGTTGACACAAACCATGTAACGTTTCTACTGAGCAAATTCTGAGGCTCTTAAAGGAAAAGTATTCTGTTTTTGTCTATGAGTATAAAATGCAGTCATCTATGGCATAGATTTAGGTCGTATTGCTCTGATGTGCGTTATATAAGGTAGCTGTGTCATGCAAACAAATTGCATTGTCTTCTGGTAGTCGTGTATAAGGCCATGGTAAGAAACGTCATTCTTTTACTTTCACGTAGACATTTGTTACGTTAAAATAAAAAATCGTGCCTAACAGAAATAGGTGCATCACCATCTTTCTCTGACATGTTTGCCGTTGCAGATGGATGGGCTTTGACATGCACCAGCCTCGGGGGTTACATTATGGTTCTGGGCCAAGCTGTCAACAATAGTTTGATGGACATTTCGAAGATCTTCTCCCTGCTGCAGCCGAAGGAGGATGATGAGGACAGCGAGCATTGTCAGGCCTTGAACAACGCCGTGAGCAGCGACGACGTGACTCTGCTCTCCGAGCTTCTGTCTCAGGAGAGTTACAGGAGGTCTATCAATGCCCGAAGCGGGTGGGGGGTCCCGGTCACCCCCCTGCGCACTGCCGCTGCTCTGGGACACCTGAGGTGCTTGGAGGTGTTGTTGGAGCACGGTGCAGAGGTGAGAGAGAGCATCATGTTGTTCAGCTCTCAGATGAGGATGGTGAGATGGATCTTTGAGAATAGGTGTGGAGTGGGAGGGGCGGGTGGGACACTACAGCTGTGCCTGCTGGTGGGTGTAATGAACATATAGTAAGTATCCTATTTAATAACCCAAATTATATACACTCCACTCAGCTATCACACATGTAATTTACGTAAGAGCCCCCAAAAAAGTTCATAGAGTCTTACAGCAGGTGTTTTTCACCTATTTATATGAAGAGTAAGAAATTAGACAGTTTCAATTTAGGGCATTAAACCTGCACTAATCAATATTTTAAATTGAACAATGGATCAAATGAGTAAGTGTAACAGGAAAGGGGTCACTGGTAGTGACAAACCTACACAAGATTACTACCCAACTCTGCAGTTCACCTCAGTTCTACGGAAAATTTTTTGGAAGTGGAGAGCTCACATCTTTTCCAGAGTTCAGAGTTGATTTTCTGAAGCTGCAGGCAGCTGTTTTCAGCAACGAAAAAAGCTTCAATAAACAGACTATATGCTACCGGACCAGTACCAAACACCAGATGGACAATTTTAGCGATTGGCTAGGGAAATAGTTGATCATTTATATGCTAAAATGCCAGATATTTCCCTCAGGACTTGGTGGAGATGGAACAAAGCTAAAAGGAGAGTGAATATTGGACTGAAGTCATTAGGGTGAATAAATAAATGGTAATTTTGCTCGGTGTCTTCTGTATGTATAAATAGGGAATTCCTCTGAGGTGAAAATATGTCAATGTTGTGTTTACAGCCAAATAAATCAATCAATGCAGCTTTAATGATACATAGTGCATGTTCTTGAAACACCAAATCACAATTTGTCAGGAATGTTTCCCACTGTTACAACATGTTGGTGTATTGCTGTGTTTGAATCCAGGTTGACAGCCTGGATGTGAAGGCCCAGACGCCTTTGTTCACAGCTGTCAGTGGGAAACATCTAGACTGCGTGGTTGCCCTGCTGAAGGCCGGAGCCGATCCTAATGGCAGCCAGTACAACAACTGCTCCCCGGTGCTGATTGCAGCCCGGGAGGGCGACATAGACGTGCTCCGAGAGCTGCTGCGCTTGGGAGCCGAGGTGGACGTCAGGCCCAAAGTCCCCGAGTGGGCTGCCAACGCCACGGCCTGCAGAGGGCCCCTTTATATCTCAGCTGTTTATGGACACCTGGACTGCTTCAAACTGCTCCTTCTCCACGGGGCCAACCCCGACTTTAACTGCACAGATGAGAAGATGCTGGCCAGGATAAAGCAGCCAAAGACAGTCCTGGAGGTGTGTCTGCGTTATGGCTGCGGGGTGGAGTACATCCAGCTTCTCATAGACTTTGGGGCAGACGTGTATCTGCCCACGCTGATCATTGACAAGACTACAAAGCAGAATGAGGCTCTCATTCTGCTGCTCAAAGAGAGAGGTGAGACACGCATTGTAGTCTGGTTCTGGAAGCGTTGAAGTTTTCAAAGTGTCAAAACGTTGATCCACCTGCATTTGTCTTTTTTCTGCTCCAGTTTGTCCCAAAACACTGATGTCGCAGACTCGGCTGGCAATCCGAAGATGCCTCCCCTGTGCCAATAAGGAGCATGCTGTTGACAGTTTGGATGTTCCTCTGATCCTGAGGAACTACCTGAAGCACAACACCTGTGAACTCATCGGATGCTAACCTTAGCGTCAGAATAAATAGCCAGCGACATTTGTTTTACCTCATTGCTGTACGCTTATGACTGGAGATTTGATTTGAGCTTTTCCTACAATAACAGACACTCACATAGAGGTCACTATACAGTCCCAGTGCTGTAAAGTCTTGTTTTTTAATTATTTATATAAGATTGAAATGTGTGACTCCTAATAGATAAATAGTTTTAGTTTAAATATATAGTTATTTTAGCTCTACAAAGCTCATTGGAGTGTCTTAGTCAAACAGAAATATGATCATCCTAAAGGGCTCCATGTTGGAAAATCTGCCATGTTTTTTGGGAAGTGTAAGACCACAGTTGACCACTAGAGACCACAGTAATACTGCGTATTGCTCTTGTCCAAATTTGATGCTTCCCATTTGTAATTTTGAACATCTGTTAATACATTTTTGCATCACTGTTGGTTCTGCCCTCTTCACAGGTAACATTGCACAATCAGATATAGTCTCACTTCTATTAATTATTATTTAGACATCCAGAGACAACTGGAGACACACACACACACACACACACACACACACACACACACACACACACACACACACACACAGCGACAGTGTCTGCATCGCACCAGGATGTCTTAGATCTTGCTTGAAAAACTTCAAACATAGGAAGCGGAGTGATCAGCCTACACTTCAGCACGGCCAACCGGGAGAACATATTTGCATAAGTCTCATTACTTATTGATTACAGCATAGTTATTTGCAGGCCAAATTTGTGGTTGGAAGTTAAAAATGTTCTTTTGTGACGTAACACCTTCCTGATGATGTTATGATCTACTGCCTTTAAATCTTTCTTCTGTAATACGTACATCCAGGAGTTAACGTGTCAGCGTTTGGGAATGGGGACCTATACAAACAGGAAATGACGTCATACAACAGGAAGCTCAGCACAATGCTCTCTCTCACACATTGACGCCTGGAAACGTAGTTCTGTAGAGGTTTTATTTTCAACAAAAGTACAGCTATATCAGATATGGATTTATTTTTACAGCGAAGTACAACATATTCCCAGTGCTTCTGATTACATCAAAACATATAATGTACATACAGTTGACATCTCCACTCTCCCATTCACAGTTTCTGGATTGAATAGGCATTATTTTTCAGGTTTTTCATTTCTACAACAAATAATCAAACTCAAAGGCCAGCAAGAAAGAAAATGACAAATGTTTGCATATGGTGACATAGGATATGGATACTGTGAATTCAATTTTCTGTGATAGGCAAAAATCCAGACCTCAAACTAGATGGTATAATACAATGGATAGATTCCAAAAGTGGGATGTCAGTCTTCTGTTACCCTTGTTGTCATAGGACACCACATCAATATATGGCTCAGTGAAGACTCTGTTGTACCCGGACTATTTTGAAACAACACAGAACTGCATAACCAACTGCAAGGAGTTCCTACTGAAGATAGTCGCTATGCTAAATGTGAGTGAACGCGGTTAGCGACTCACGTACGCCCTGGACTCAAAGGAATTACATAATTCTGATGCATCCAATTGACAGTCTGCTAAATTGGCTGTCTTGGTTTTATGAAATAGAAGAAAAAAAAACAATCTTCCACACAGAAGGCTGTCCTCTCAGCTCTCAGTACAAGGGCAGAATTATAATTATATCAGAAAAATAAAAACAATATATACATACTTTTTAACAATGTGGCCAAACTGGTACTATTTAATACTGCATTCAATAAATACAAGTGTGGAATTAATTTGTACTGTGATGTCATTGTACTTCAAAGAATCATGTCTTAATCAGAAACAAGAGCACTAAATGAATTGCAATGCTGTGTGTGTGTGTGTGTGTGTGTGTGTGTGTGTGTGTGTGTGTGTGTGTGTGTGTGTGTGTGTGCATCTTCAGGATTATGTTTATTTTTAGCTCATCCCGAGAGGTTTCGCATTTATTCAGCTCTTCTGCTTGACTACAAATTTATACACAAACACCCATTATCAGTGCTAACTCCTATTTGGTTCACTGTTGTCATAGAAAATGATACCCGTTTTGCCTCAGCGGTTAATGGAATTCCAAAAAAAAAAAAAACAGCAGTTTGGATCGTGACAGTGCAGGTTGGAGTCAAAAGAAAAGAAAGTTATAAAGATTTAGAGCAAGTTTATAGTTTATACTACCCAATATATCTGGGCAAAGAGAGCATTAGTGCCTTTCATTTCACCTATCAACAGTTCAGTCTTTGATTCAGCATGATGAAAGATGTTCCCCTCTACTTAATAAATAAAAACAGAAGCTACAAGCTGTAATATGTCGTGAGCAGGAGACAGGTGGACAGAGAAAAGAACTCCCGGCAGTGAGATGGCATGGGTTCACAAATGAATGGTTCCGTGGTGTGAAAAAATCCCATTGGAAGTTAAATGAAACTAAACAATCTGTTAAGAGTTGTCTAAAGTCTCATGCAAAATATTGGATGCCACGAGCATGCATTTACCTGGTACTGAGGTCTACCGCACGCTAGAACTGGAACAACATTCGTCTCCAACGCAAAATACCAATATCCAAATATATGATCTGTTCTTTTTACATTATTTACAGTGTAGCTGATAAAGATAAAATAGATGATTCTTCTTTTGATTCATAACTCACTGTTAATAACATATTTTGAAAAGTGAAACCTATAACTTGACTAATGGAAATCTGTTTCCTACTATAAATTCAAATGAGACCACCTTTCAGCATGTTAAATAGATAACAATAAAGGAATTCTATGCAGTTTCTAAACGTCTGAAATTAGAATTAACTTATTTTTGTGCAATAAAATTACGGCTATGTACGTGTGATATAATATAATAAGGTGTTTTTCAGTCAGACAGCACAGTATCTACTCATATGGAAAAGGCCTGGCCTCTAAGTTTCTGTCCAAGTGGATCTCATGCACTGGAGAACGAGGAATTCCCAGTGTGTTTGAGAGAACGACAGAGAGAGAGAGAGAGAGAGAAAAAGAAAGAGAGAGAGAGAGAGATGCAAGTCCCACACTGAAGGGAAAATACATGACTAATTCAAATCTGCCTGTGAAACTGAATAGATAATCACTAGTGGAATGCTGGAAGGCACTGTTAGATAGCATCTCTCTTCTCCGCAGCAGAACGGGCCAGCAAGTGCGCATGATTATGTGTGTGTGTGTGTGTGGGGTGTATGTGTGTTTGCCTGCATGCTTATGTCTGTATGTTGGTGGTGGCGTAGAGTAGAGGAATGGGGGCGAGAGAGGAGGGGGTGGGGGGTGGGGGCGTAGCACGGGACCTGAGGTTATCATGGCCTGGGAACCATATCTTTTTGCAGCGCCAGACCAGGGAATTATCTTCCAAAACAATCTCACTGGGAGCCATCTCTACAGACACCAGCAGCCAACTCACCCATTTCTCAACTTTCTTTACTGAAACAAAACATAAATTACACAACATACAAAGCAATTCTAAGGTCTTTTTTTCTCTCCCCAATAGGTTATAAGGCCTATAAGAAGGCAAACAAATGACATAGAACGATATATAAATCTTTCATATCACGTCGTAGTGAATAGTGAAGATATATAATGATTTATCACATTGCACAAGTTGTCATACTGTATATGTACTGTCCATCAGGTGATATAATTCAACACAAAATGTACTTCTGTATCTGAGGTCACAAAGCATACAGAAAAGGACCGTGTAGGACTCATGTCACTTACATTCCAACTGTAGAAAAGAATATACCTTCATTATGTGTGTAAATCTGTAGTTTTTTCCTCGGTAGATCTTATCTTTCCTAACACCTCTGTTGTAGTATCATGTGGCAGGATCGCCCACAGCAGCTTCAGAGACATTGTTGATTAAACAAATCAATGTGATCAGGCACCAGCTCTCTGTAAATCACTTAACAGTGCCGAGCTAACTGCCAGAACACGGATCAGATCTGGGAAAACAACGGAGAGGAACACGGTCTTTAGAGACGTGTGGATCTGTCAGAGGACACCTGGATGCTACAGATTAAATTCACCTCTCTGCCTCTCTGTGGTATCGGCTCACACTTCTGCAGCGTACGTTCTTTCAGACTCACGACCGACTGCTATGGTTGTCCTGTCCGTTTAGAATTTCTGCCATTTTTTTTGCAACCATTTCTTCTGCTGGTTAAGGGTTCGTTCTAATTTCTCACACTGTGGCAATGTTTGCGTCACTCCTACCCAAATGAAAGTACTCCTTAGACTGAATATGTGCTGTGTTTTTTTTCTTTTCTTTTTCTTTTTTTTACACAATGTGAGCAATACAAAATACTTAAGCTAACTGAAGGAGTCTTTCTTCTGACAGCTGACGTGAAAAAAAGATCTTATTTTAGACCTCTTCAACTCCACTTTTAACTCTCAGTGGATTTCCTTGGAGGTAGGCTGTTCTCTTTCCAAACGCCCAGTGAGCTGCCAGCACAGTGCTACAGGGGTGGTCTCTGGGGAGAGTGGGGGAGGGGCTCTGACACAAGGCAGGTGGACCGTAGCCTGCCTATCTCCTGCTCCCAGCTGTTTCATCTGAGCGGCAAGCTCTCTCTCGCCAAACGTAAACACCACAGCCCCTCGGTGTGATCGGTTATGAATACCCTGTCAAAAGTGGTTGGTGAAAGGATGTAAATATTCTATTGATGTTCCGACTATTGATTTGTTCCCTGACCCGTCATATCATGGCCAATGGCAGCTTTCCAAGAGAATGAAGCTGTTCCTCTGAGAGCCACTGACTCACCGAGGCTGAGCAGGTGGGTAGAGAGATAGAGAGGACACGAGAGGGATGCAGCGAGTGAGGGAAACACTGTGAGCGTCAGACTCGGTGAAGAAGAGAGGGCTACTCTAATGCGAACAGCTAGCAAGAGCAACACGGAGCGTTGGGAGTGAGGAGGAGATCCAGACGCAGACATCAGTAGCGCTAGAGGTGGCCCGGCTGGGTCAGAATGGATCGAACTCGGAGACCATGCTGACGCTCGAGCTTCACAGGCCCTTCACACGCCACAGCCGGTAGCTGAGGCCCGTCATTATTCAATCTCACATAGCAGCACAGCAAGATCTCAGCTTTGTTGGACACAATCATACGACTAGCAATGCTCTGGTTTATCCATGTGTTTCTCTCCAGATGATGGATTCAAAATGAATTAATATAACAATCTAAAGAACTGCAGGACATTCAGGTGGCGTGAAGATGCAGAATCCGAGGGAAAGAGTTCATGACTGTTGACTCGGCTGGAGAAGCATGATAACTCAGAACGTTACTGACATATATGAATTGTAAAGTTGTAATTTGTCCTCAATGTTTTAAATCCAAGTCTTCAGTCCTCTTGCTGCTTCCAATCAACCTCTATATTAACAATGGTCCTTAATTTTCAAAAGTCCCTTGTGTGTGTGTGTGTGTGTGTGTGTGTGTGTGTGTGTGTTTGTTTGTTTTTCGTATTTTTCTTCATCATGGGACATGATCATCCAGTGTTTGGTGCTTCTAACAAAAATAGCTGGTCCTTCAGAAGAGTCTGTGTATCTCTATTTCTTAAATGGAGCTAATCTACTAAAATTCTGCCAGAAAGGAGCCTGGCCTCTTTTGGATTGACTGAATTCAAAAACCTCTCCTTGTGCCATGTCCTCCGTTACCTCATACTGCCCCGCACTGAGGGGGTCCTGGGGGGGCGGGTATGAGGGGGGCGTGCACCTGTTTACACCTAAGAAGGCCGGTGCAAAAAGAGCAAGAAGGGTGTGGGGTGTAAGGGGAGAGGGACAAGGAGGCAGTGCAGGGCACAAAGCAAGAGAAAAAGAAGGGAGGTGGATAGCAAACAGGAAACATTATCAGTAATGTATCTGAAACAGACACAACAACACAACATCAAGTCATGCTTCCAAAGAAAGCAGGCACGTAGACGGACAAAATGAGCCTTCAGTGTTAACATTCCTGCATATTAAACCTGAGATATGATACAGTATGATCATATGATGACAGCTGAATTAGAAGAAAAGTGGAATTCAGCTCTAGCAATGACACAAGGGAGACTGAAGATGCTATTCAATCAAACTCTGTAGCAGGCAAACAAGAGAACCACATCTGAATTGACATCTGATACAATGATGGAAAAAAAAACAGGCAAGAGACAGTGTTCTTCCATGTTTGTTGACAGCACATTTGTTTGAATAGCACCCTGGACACTTGAGAACACAAGAGTGGCAAAAATAGAGCCAACAGAAAGCCGTTAATATGCATTTAACTACAGCCTACAATGTCACTTAGCTACAGTCTACAAGCATCACAACTATGCTAGTGCAATTAAAAATTACAGTCAATATTTGGAGATGAAATATTCAAAAGCTGCCATGGCATCTTAGAAATAAAATGAAAAGATGAGGAACAGTGTCTTTTGTTGGGGGTATTTTGCCAAACACTGTTTTAGCAGTTAGAAGGGTTTGATCTATGTGTGTTAGAGGAGCCAGTTTATCTTGGCTGGTCAAGATAATGCTTGTAAACAGATTGGTGTGGGACCGCATGCTCCAATGCCAGTGTTAATCACAACACCTCCCAATGCTGCTCAGCAGTTGCCATGGCATCTTATTGTGCTAGCTCTAAGGAGAACTCTAATGCATATACCTTTATCATTCTCAAACCATGTCCATACAACATGGCCCTCTTTCTCAAGATGAAATCTATAAATGAATCTGAAATTCAAGAGAGTACTTCACCTTGTGCCAGCCATGTACACATTCAGCACTTAGAAACACACAACATTTACTTCTGACAGACATCTACAGGGATCCTAACGTCAGAGAGAACATTCCAGCAGTGGTCATTGGTTAATTAATACCATAATGGATGGTCATGCTTATTGTGAAACCGGCAATAGCAAGAACATCAGTAATGGTAAATGTACAAACATCTAGCCTAGCACTAAAATGGTTAAATCTTAAAGGATGACACCAGCAGTTTTGGACATGTGGGTCCGCTGTCTAATGCTTTGTGAGGAACTAGCATCTTGAATAATGTGCTTGACATGTTTTTCTGTTACCGAGATAGTCGCTAGCTGTTGGAGTTTACAGTATTTTGACATATCTGGCTTTAAAACTGAACCTGTTAAATCACAAAATAAGTCAAAACAACACGATTACCGTGCATATTTCACCTGACTTCAGGGTGTCATGTTTGTTGGTCTGATGTACCCCCTCAGCCCTGCCCCATGAACTCATGTACCCCTTTGTCAATTCCAAAGGTATAACACTATTCATTATATTAAGTGGATATTGTTCATTGTTTTCATACATTGTTGAACTGTTGATATTTAGATCCATGAATGATTCAACCATTTATCTATTACTTTTAGCTAATTATTTGAACTGTTTAGTCAGTAGGCCCACTTTTAGCTCAACCCTTTCAGCTGCTTGTGCAACACTATTAGCTAACTAATTCAACTGTTGAGCCATTACTTTTAGCTAAATACCTGTTTAAACTTCTGTGCTCGCTTGCTAACTAGTTTCCAAGCACTCTTACATAGCTGCAACATATAGTGTTCAGGTGTTACAGCTGATATATTCTATAAATCAAATCATAATTTCTATTTTTATTTTTTGCAAATGAGTTGAGCTGCTCCACAATGTTTCAATGTACCCCCTGGCAACAGTAAAAGTACCTCCTGGTAGGGCTGGGTATCGTTCAAAAATATTCTATACCGGTACCGCGACTTTGATACCAACTCCTAAACGATACTTCTTTTTCGATACCAATTTTATAAAACCAAAAGAAAATATGGCACAAATCTTTGTCTTTTTTTCCAGCTCCTGCTGCGTGAGCCCAGTCTCTGTGTAACGTAGAGTTCTTCCTGCCTGTCTCTGCGACGTGTAATGTTAGACAGCCAATCACAGACATTATTAGATCTTGGTAGAAGCATGCTGCATTCTTATTGGCTCACTGACGCTGATGAGATTTACTCCTTAGGTATTGAAATTGGGTATTGAATGACAAGGCATTTTTCGATACTCGATACTTTAGAGGCAATTCGGTCCGTGTCTAAAAAGTATTGAATTCAATACCCGGCCCTACCCCCTGGGGTAGAAGTACCCCTGGTTGGGAATCACTGGTTTAAGGTTTTTAAGTAAAGGCAAATACAATTTAGATGCTGTGATAAAACTAACAGAAAACAGCTATATAACACAACAAACATATCTCTGTGTGGGCTATTCTTTGACAAGCTGGATGTAAATGGAAGAGATAAGCACCAACAACCACCCTAACTCAGTAAAAGAAAAAATGCAAACAGTTGTCTGAGGTGTGGAATTTGTACGAGACAAGCATGACACAGGACCCACATGTCATGAACACCGGTAACGCCCTTTAAACTAAATACTTCATGCAAACAGCCCTCTGTCTTTTCATTGATGCTTAACAGCTGCTTTACAACTCATATCAATTCATCCTGGTGTACGGGCCGACAGACATTTAACTATTCAAAGTAATATAGCGAGAAGACATGAATCCACGTGAATTGTCTAGCTTACTTAGTACACAGATAGTCTAGGTCCATTCGTAAACAAAGTAGGCGTGTTTAGAATAGGTGTAGAAAGTAAAAAAAAAAAGAAGAAAAAAAGAGAGCAGGTTAAGGAGTAAAGAGTAAAGAGTAAACAGCGATGAGAAGACAGAGCACACCAGCGAGGAAAAGAAAAGGGAAATCACCTGATATCTTCTTGTTGCCTCACCTTTCTGTTTGGTCACCTTTCTCACTGTCATGGCCGCCTGCCGCTTCTGGTACTCAGAGATCTCAAAACCTAAACAAGAAACCAGATTGTATGTTTCACAAATGGTCCACACAAGGGCTTTAACGCATGTGAAAAAACAAGGATGTTATAAGCCACAAAAGCTGCCTTTTACAGCGACGAGCTATGAAGCATTGCTTAGCTCTTCACAATAAAGTACAAAACCTACTTTAATCCTAAAAATATTACGATATGTCCTATGCTGTGCTAAAAAAAGGTCCCCCTGTAGTGTGCTGCAGCAAGTACAACATGTAACTGAAACTTTGTTTCACTGCTCATTGTGAATGAAACTGGGAGGGGCAGAAAGGTGCGTGACTAACCGATTTTCTCATCCTCCTGCACCATCTTTCTCTCCTCGTGGAAGGCCCTGAGCCAGCGGATCTTCTCCTCTGGCTTCTTGGCCAGAAAGATGTGGAGCTCCTCGCTGTCTTTGTTGCACAATTTGAAGGCGTTCTTCACGCTGACGTTGAAGTCGTCGTCACGGCCGTCTATGGCGTCCCGCACGTCGTAGCGATCCATGTCGATGCGGCCCTTATAGTACAGGATGTCCCGGCGTATCAGATCCTGGGGAAGAGGACATCTGTTAATGTGTGCATGTGTGTGTGTGCTGAACCTTAGAGATGTCAACAAGCATCCTTCCCTTGGTATTCTGTGAGTCTGCCTTATGCAACCCTTTCCGCCTTCTGCCCAAAACTACAAATGCCATCTACACACATTGCAGAATACCCAATTTCTCTGCAAACCTGCTCGACACAAAAGGTAGAAAATACTATTTCAACAATGGTACACTTACTAGTTCATTAGGTCCAGCAGTACAGTCTAATGCACAACCACACTGCAATAAATCCCATTTTGTCAACCTGATACATTTTAAGTTTTAGATGAAAGTTAAAGCGCCCATATTATGCTCATTTTCAGGTTCATAATTGTATTTTAAGGTTGTACCAGAATAGGTTTACATGGTTTAATTTTCAAAAAACACCATATTTTTGTTGTACTGCACAGCTCTCTCTCACTGCTGCAGATCCTCTTTTCACCTGGTCTCTGTTTTAGCTACAGAGTGAGACCTCTTTTCTTCCTCTTCTTCTGTACTATCTTTGATTGCACTCATGCGCAGTAGCTCAGATGTAGATCATGCCAGCTAGCTAACTCTAGAGACAGTAAAAGAAAGCCTGTTTCTCCAATTTCAGTCAGTTACAAGGCAGGTTTAGCTGGGAGACTTCTAAATGAGGGCGCACATGGAAGTAGTTCTTTTGTAGATTATGGTGAACTTGTGTGTGTTGTAGCAGTGCTTTGCTATTGAGAACGAGGTAGCATGCTAGCGTTAGCTCGTAGCGTTAGCATGCTAACGCTACGAGCTAACGGTTGTGGTTAGCCAGCTCGTTTCGGGCCGATTTTGAACAGCTCACCCAGAGATTGAAGGAAGGACACAATCAGAAACCGTATCTCACTCAAAACAGCATGGATGGATTTTTTTCAAAGTTTGTATGTGTGTGGAAGCACCAGAGACACAAAATAACACCCTAAATCCTAGAAAAAGTGTTTGATTCATAATATGGGCACTTCAATGTTTATTCAACTCTTTTTTTAAAGGGGTGATAGAATTATTATATAGGGTATTTCACACTGTTCCTTATGGTCTCCTAATGGGTATGTAACATTGGTTGGGCTGAAAATGGCCTGGTTGATATTTTATTGGCCCTTATGCATCCCTGTGTTTTGGTCCTATTTGTAACAAGAGCTTTTCTTCCAAATATGGTATGCTCATGAATATTTAGATGAGCTGCGCGCTGATTGGTTGAGCGACTTGCCATACGCAGACATTAGAGACGCGCGCTGAATGGTTGAGCGAATCGCCAATACACATACATTAGAGACGCGACAGAATCTCATATTTCAGACACTGCAATGTTTCGTTACCAAATTCACTTCTGAGACTTTTTTATGCGAGAAATCAACTATATAAAGCTCAAATATGGGCCGTTTTATGAAAATTGATGGCTAATTGCAAATTTGGTAAGACGTGTCGGACTCCACACAGTCTGACGAGAAAGCGGCAGCCTGCTGGGCTCCGTACCCAGGGCAAAGTCACCCTTTGTGGATACTGCACTACGGGGCTCCGCAGCCGGCATAACTATAATATATTTAGGGCCCGAGCGCCGACAGCGGTGAAGGCCCTATTGAAACTGAAGGAATTATTATTATTTTCCCGTCAAATGAATTGGCTTTTTGAGGGGCTTAACATATTCAAAAACTCACCAAATTTGGCGGTTGCATCAAGTCTGATGAAAATGTAGGTATTTTAAGGGTTTCGGGAATAGGCGCACAAACATGGCTCGCTAGCGCCCCCTAGAAAGTTAAATAAATTGAGCCCCTGCAGTGCGTTTAATGTAGACTCACGAAACTTGGTACACATATGTATCATGTCAAGATGTACAAAAACCTTCATTAGAGCCATACCCTAAACCAAACAGGAAGTCTGCCATTTTGAATTGAAAGTTCGAAATTAGTGCGATTTTGGCCATTTCCACATGTCGTACTTTAACGAACTCCTCCTAGAGATTTCATCCGATCAACTTCAAACTCGGTCTGTGCCTTCTTAAGAAGTTAAAGATGAAAAGTTGTTAAAAGAAAAACTTTTTGTCATAGGGCGTGGCGGCCATTTTGTGCGTTTCGCCGCCGAAACAGGAAGTGGGTGTAACTTGAGTGTGCATTGTCCAACTGGGTCGAAACTTTTCAGGATTCATAAGAGTCCAACCCTGAGGACAAATAAAGGCCGATATTTACTTAAAGTCATAGCGCCCCCTAGTGGCAACAGGAAGTAGGCCTAAAAGTCAAGGTGCTGTACTTTGACAAACTCCTCCTAGATATTTCATCCAATGGACTTCAAACTTGGTCTGTATCATCCCAACACCTTAACGATGAAAAGTAGTGATGCACCGAAATGAAAATTCTTGGCCGAAACCGAAAACCGAAAAAAGAGGAAACCAAGACCGAAAACCGAAACCGAAACACCGAAAGAAATTAAGCCAATTATTAGTACCATTGCATTTATGGCTATGACTGTGTAGCTACTAACTTTACTAAAATCAAGGCATTGCAATTGTATAAATTAATATTAAAGTTTAATTAAAAAAATATCTAGCAGAAATATGGCTACAATCTGATAGTCACATACAGTATACAGTAGCCTAAGAACAGAATAGCTTACCTATTGTTATTATTATTATTATTATTATTAATAATTGAGGCACTTTCTTGCAGGATTTCACTGAACATATCAGACAACGAGGGTGCATGCCCCTCATCTGGTGCAGCGAGACAAGTCTTTTTTTCTGCGCTCTGATCTCCTGCGCTGGGCGCTGCTCCGTCTCCTTTCCCACGCGGGTTCTCCGCATCCATCGCGGCCTGGATCATTTCTCGTGCGCCCTGCTTTATTTCCGCATCCAAGTAATGGTCTTTATAACGCGGATCAAGTACAGTCGCGATGAAGTGCAGAGGATCCGAACAGATCTGACTGAAACGTGTGCTGACAGACTAAGAGCGTATTTTTCATTGTTTTCACTCCGTGGTCCGTCTCAACCTCTTTACCTAGGAGACGCTTTGCAGGTGGAACGGATCGGGTACTGACACACGCAGGTCGCGTTTTCTGTTTGCGTCATCACAACATTTTCGGCCGTATTGTTTCGGTGATAAAGGTATTTCGGCCGAAAACCGAAAATGCCCTTTTGGGCCATTTTCGGCCGAAAATTTTCGGTGGCCGAATATTCGGTGCATCCCTAATGAAAAGTTATTAAAAGAAAAACTTTTCGTCAGACCGTGTGGGCGTGGCGGCCATTTTGAGTGTTTAGCGATGAACAAAGAAGTTGTTGTAACTTGAGTGTACGTTGTCGTATCTGCCCGAAATTTCTCAAGATTGACAAGGGTCCAGGCCTGAGGACACCTACAGGTCAAAATTGACTTTTGGTCATAGCGCCCCCCGCTGGCAACAGGAAATGTGACTTATATGACAAACATCATCCGATTTACATGAAACTTAGTATGTGTGGTCTACATGTGATACTGAGCCGGCCCCTATAATATGACAACGCCAACTTACTCAGGCCACGCCCCCTTTGATAACATTTGAACCGTTTAAGGTAGAGTCTTGTGTGAGGTGTCATTGAACTCAGCAGAAAGTTCCTTCTTTATTATTGATGGTTTGGCCCGCCCCCTATGCTTAAGCCATGCCCCCTTTCATAACATTTCAACCGTTTAAGGTATACCCTTGTGTGAGGTATCATTGAACTCAGCAGAGATTTCCTTCTTCATTGGTGATGTTTTGACCCGCCCCCTATGCTTTAGCCACGCCCCTTTTCACAGCTAATGAACCGTATGACGTAGAGTCTTGTGTGAGGTATCGTTGAACTCGGCAGTGAGTTCCCTTTTCATTGGTGACGATTTGCAGCATCTGAGTTGCACGCAAATGCACGGTCGCAAGGAGCGTGTCCGCCGGTGTACCCGACGTGCGCAGTGGCGCGAGGGCCCGTCCATCGCTGCTCGCAGCTTTAATTACGGTTTGAATTTCGTCACGCCACTTATATAACATCTACCCCAATGTCTTATAAAGATAACCGTTGTGTCCGATTTGATATTAAGGCATTTTTATGAACGTGAGGCGTCTTGTTAGGACGAGCAGCTGCTAGCTATATGTCCCTTTCAATACAATGGGGAAACATCGCAGCTAGCTAGCTACACTTTCGGCATAACTATAATATATTTACAGTTTGAATTTCTTCACGGCACTTATATCACAGCTACCCCAAAGTCTTACAAAGCTTAGCTAACACTTGTCCAATTTCGGATTTCAATTTAATGCATTTTTGTGAATGTCAGAGTTAGGAGGAGGCTAGCTAGCGCTCATTGATGGACTCCAGCTCACCGCGGGCTCTATCAATGAGACTCGCGGACAAGAGGCGTTTATTTCCCCGATTGTTTGTTTAAATAACTCAACACACATATCCATTATAAGATTAACTGGAACCTGCGGTAAGAGATTGCGGGCGTAACAAGCTCGCTGACCGCGTTCTCAGTCACTCACCGGCCGGCCGGTAGCAGGAAGAGGGGAGGGAGAACAGCGAGCTGCAGGCCCTGGAGCTCTGTCAGGGCAGCGGCGTGTAGTAGTCTAGTCACCCAGAAAAGGGTAAGTTTGCGCGGGTATTGAGCACTGGGCCGCCGGCCGAGCTCAATCGAGCTCACAGCAGGCCGGGGTCTGTGACGGAGGACAGGCAGGGCGGCAATGTAGCAACCCAGGCAGCACCGGCGGCTGAACTCCGACACATAGTCGGACAAAATTTGCAATTAGCCATCCGTTTTGGTAAAACGGCCCATATTTGAGCTTTACATAGTTGATTTCTCACATAAAAAAGTTTCAGAAGTGAATTTTGTAATGGAATAGCAGAGATCTGCGTGACCTAGATTCAGAAGACTACCTGATCTCAGGTCAGTTGTGTAGCCTATGTAAATGTTGGGGCGTGACCGTTCTCTTAATACACCCATGGGCGTGACAAAGGTACAGGTACTTGGGAGGTTGACGTCAACTTCCAGCTTTGTTGAGATTTGCCCGTTTTCAGCGGCAGTTTCAAAATATGAGATTTTCATAGTAAAGGGGTGTCAATGGGATTTTGAGCTTCTATGTATGTCCTATTTACCCACCCCTTTAAAGGTCCCATGGCATGAAAATTTCACTTTCAGTGAGTTTTTTTTTTACATTAATATGAGTTCCCCCAGCCTGCCCATGGTCCCCCAGTGACTAGAAATGGTGATAGGTGTAAACCGAGCCCTGGGTATCCTGCTCTGCCTTTGAGAAAATGAAAGCTCAGATGTGCCGATCTGGAATCTTCTCCTTATGAGGTCATAAGGAGCAAGGTTACCTCCCCTTTCTCTGCATTACACACCCAGAGAATTTGGCCCAGCCATGAGAGAGAGACATCATGGCTTTCAAACGAGCAAAAGTGGCAGTTGGTTAAGCCCCCGACCTCCACCTTGCCCCCCCCTCTCTCCTCCTCAATAGCTACAGACACAGAAATGGCACATCCTAAGGAAAGCTCATTGTGGGACTGGCTCTAGTGGCTGGAATTCTGCACCAAGGCTGAATTTCGGGAAAGAGACTTCAGATACAGTATTAGGGGACCACTAAGGTCTATATAAAAGAGACTTCAGATACAGTATTAGGGGACCACTAAGGTCTATATAAAAGAGACTTCAGATACAGTATTAGGGGACCACTAAGGTCTATATAAAAAGAGACTTCAGATACAGTATTAGGGGACCACTAAGGTCTATATAAAAGAGACTTCAGATACAGCATTAGGGGACCACTAAGGTCTATATAAAAGAGACTTCAGATACAGTATTAGGGGACCACTAAGGCCTATATAAAAGAGACTTCAGATACAGTATTAGGGGACCACTAAGGCCTATATAAAAGCATCCAAATTCAATTTTCAAGAGTTGTGTTAGTGGGTTTGCTGTATTGGACTGTAGGGATGCCACCCTACGATGATTTATTTATTCATTTATTATATAATTGTTCCAGCTCCTCCAGTAACCTTATTATATAACTAAGCAGGAATAAGATGGCCACATAAAAAAATCTTCATAGTGGGGAGGCCTCTAGCTCACCCAGTAAGAGCATGTGCCCCATGTAGGCATGTAGGCTGAGTCCTTTGCAGCGGCCCGGGTTCGAATCCGACCTGTGGCCCTTTGCTGCGTGTCATCCCCTTTCTTTCTATCCCCCTTTCCTGTCTATCCACTATCGAATAAAGGGAAAAAGCCCCCCCCCCCTCTCCCAAAAAAAGAAAAAGAAAATCACCGTGACCATTGCCTCAGGACCAAATAACATCTAGTCACACTATAAGGACAAGGAAGGTAAAAAGTAACAAAACAAGAACAGGCATATTTTAATAAGCATGCAGAGAAAAATCTGCATCCGTTTCAAGATGAGCTACAAACACACCCTGAGGGCTGCCATTCCACATGTTGTACTGAGGATGCTGGCGAAGGATATATGGAACAAAGACTAGAACTTATAATTGAATGTGTCTCGGAGCATACTTTATTTAGTGGACCAGAACAGCTAACACATGTGGTGATCAGCAGAAATACTGGAGTTCATTTCTAGTGTGAGAGATTTTTAACAATGATAGACGGGGGGGAGGCCGAGGACAGATGGGAGGATAGAAAAACAGAAAGACACTTTATCTGTTACTTTCTTGTGTGTGTGTTGTTCTGTGTAATGGTGAAATTATTGCTCCTCTCTGTGTACACTAGGGGTGGTACGGTTCATGAAAAAACACCCAAACCGCTCGGTTCGCTAGTCTCGGTTCGGAGCATGTGTGTACCGCACGGTTCGTCAGTACACTGTTAATGTGCACTAACCTCTTACTGCCGTAGTGCCCACTTTATACACCTATGTTAAAACCCTTACTGGAAATGACGAGCGGGATGGGCGTGACAAACGCAACCCATGGCAGCGGATTGGACGATCACGTCACATGGGTCTGGCTGGTCCCTAATTTCAGAACAGACTGTCATGGCGGCTCGTTCAGAATACGATCTCATATTGTAAAAAATAGTTCACCGAAACGTGTTTCTGAAAAATTTTAAGCGAGAAATAGGCCATGCAGTTGCTGAATCTGTCTTCATTTCAGATCGACAAAGGTCAGTTTAAAAGATTTTCGTCAGATTTTGAGAGACACCGAGCCGACCGCTCCTCAAGTGGAGTGGGGTGCCGCTGCAGGTCACGTCCATAGACAGTATGGTCACGTCACGTCACGTGCAGAAATGTCAAGTGGGAGAGAGGCTGACCGGAGCTGGAGGATGCGCCAGCGTCGTTTATAGTCTGGTGTGTGGGAACATTTTGGATTTCATGGTACCTATGATAAAATAAAACAATATATAGAACTGCCACTGTGTGCATGTTTTGTGCAACATGCATTCAATATGCTAATTTTAGCTATATATATCATATGCTGAAGTATATTCTGGAGTGTTAAAGATTAAAAGAAAAAATAACAAGAACCGTACTGAACCGAAAACCGTGACCCTAAAACCGTGATACGAACCGAACCGTGGGTTTTGTGAACCGTACCACCCCTAGTGTACACGTGCATGTGCTTGTGATGATGCACCTTGCACGCCTGTGCGTCTGTCTGCATTTGTGTCTGTGTCTCCGTGTGCGTGTATTGTCGAGTCTAGCCAAGCGTGAACATCCGTCTGACAGGAGAACACAGCCTCAGTGCATTAGAGCTCAAACTAGCACAGCTCCATTTTGTGAAAGGTGCTGAAGATTGGAGCGCATCTCAGCGAGGGCTGGTGCGTCTCTTAAGGTATTTTGTAATCTATTTTGCAGCTCTGGAGAAAAGATTGAAGGAGTCACATTGTCTTAAAGCGTCTCTCCGTGACCAGCTACGTGATACACAACTATTAAGAACACAGGGTGGAGGTGTTTTTTAGCTGATCAGCTTGTTTTCATCCAACAAAGTCTTCAAAAAAGGAAGAAAGTGAACAAAGAGAAAGTGAGACAGAGCCTACCTTCTTACAGAGGACCAGCTGGTGATCAAAGAGGAAGAAGACTCGCTGCTGGCTACGTCCATACGGCTGATAGATCCATGACAACTCCCCAGTGTAGATGAGCTCCGAGCTCCTGTCCAGGATATCGTCCCCCTAGACACAGAGAGACACACACACACACACACACACACACAACACACACACACACACACACACACACACACACACACACACACACACACACACACACACACACACTTTATAAATGAAGGTACTGACAGATAAAACTATGTACAGCAATGCAACTCCACCAATCATATATACAGTAAAGATCAGTTTACTGATCCCAATGGTTGGTGGTTCTCAGCCTGTGTAAACCGTGGCTCTGTTTTTCAAGTCTGAGATATCAACCTTGATGATGTCATAGTTATGTCATCAGGTGTATCTCAGTTTAGGGTTAAAACTACAAAAGGATTTTTAAAAGAAAGCTTGCTTTACAAAGTGTATGATACATGGGTGTTTAACAGGCAAGAGAAGTCTAACAAAAAATACTATCAAGTTGCATTATGGGATTTTTAGAATGCAGCATTTTTGGCACTTAACCCAAACAAGTTCCGCTGCATCGATTTTGACCATTGCTTTTATCCCATGTGTCTCTTACAAGCCTTCCAACTTTGTGAAAGTGCAAAACTAAATTGCTGGAGTACTTTAAAGTCTGAAAGTTGAGAAGATGTCATTTTTGTTTGTTAAAAAGACAAACATTTAAGGAATTGACTTTGGGAATTTTAAAAACATTACAAACACTAAATTTGAAGTTTTCCCTAAGTAAACTTGAGGTTGTGTCTACATTTAGTGAGAGATATATGGAGTAAAATGTCTCCCGTCCCAGGACAATGTCTGTGACATCAGATGTTTTGAAATGACTCCACAGTCAATACATACACATACCTCCCAGTCCAGAACAGAAGCTTGCCATTGGGCGATCTTGTCGATGTTCTCCAGTCTCCTCTTCCTCTCATTGATCTGCTGAGTGACGTTCCTCATTACTGCCAGTGCTGCTGCCACGTATCGATAATCACTACGGACACAGAGTACACATAACTACTCCTGGGGTGTTAAAGGGAAACGTTATAGCTCTTGGAGATCGGCCATCTTTTAAAAAAGACATGTAATGTTGCTGTAGTGAATGATACAGACCAGCCTATTAAAGGGCCGGGGTTGTAAACTCAAGTAGCAGCAGTAAGTCTGCTGGAACACAGTCAAAATAACACACTGCTGTTTAATTCTAATCAGCGACTTTCTCTGTCCACAGTTAACTCTGACTGTATCTATGCTTACTGAGCTGGATTTATCCCTCTGGGTTAGATGTGCAACGGATCCAATCCTCACTTTGGAAGATAATGCGTGTGTGTGTGTGTGTGTGTGACAGAGAGCAAGTCTATATCTGGCAGATTCTCTACAGCTCCAACAGTCAAACACTGTGATCTGGCAGGCAGAGCTGGCAGCTGTCCCTCTCTGGCTGAGAACGAGTGCTTTGTGAATGACCTGGAGCTGGCTGAGACACGCTGAATCACTTAAGCCATGTTTCTGTGGGTTTGCACGCATGAGTTTGCACATCTGGATACCCGTGTATCTGCAAATGTTTACATTGTGTAGTGTGCTTCTGTGCTGTGCATGCAGTGTGTGGGTGGGGGATGTTGATGCTTGTATATGTGCCAGCAAAAGCCCAAATTCATATTTAATCTGTAATCTATTAATATCCAGAGGTCTATGCAATGATCCCATGCCCATGTATTGAAATGAAAATGATTTGATTAGATTAAGAATTAACAACGATAACAACTGAATTTCCTTGATGAAATGTTTTCCTCTCCAACATTCAATGAAAGATGTTAAAACTGTGACAAATAGAGAGGCTAATAATAGATAAAGATAAGTAATGTTTTGATGTGAATTTGAATTGAGCCATATACGTCACGTTGCTTGCTGCTCGGCTTCATCCCCCCCACCAGGGAGGGGCTTAGGGGTGCTGAAGCCGCCACTAGGATACCAACAATGTGAAATTCAGAGGTGTGTTTACATAGGCAGGCTATTGAACCCTTACATTTGTATCTCTTGAGCTCTTCTTGATGACACTGTAGCTGTCGTGGAGCACACTACCAGCACATTAATAGGAAAGCCTAAATTTCAGAGCACCGTCACTGAAAAGTCGAGCGACCTGATGTGTTTTATCCTGCGTCTTTTTATCAGCCGGGAAGCAAAAGAACAAGAAAGACCCGCTGCTCGTGGTAGTAAAGTTACATCTCGGAACAAAACACAAACAACAGACATTGTAGCTTCAATGAGACGTCACCTATGCGATTTGAGGGTGAGTAATCTTTCTAATTACATATTTTTACAGTTTTATACTTCAACAGTTTTACGACAAACTTTCTTGATCTTTTCAAAACATCATATGTGTAATTCATGGCTCAATTCAGACGGGATCAAATCATTATTTGTCTCTCGCCATTCACTACCGTATTTTTTTTTCCTAAAATAAAATCCCATGGTGGTCGACAGGAAGGGGAGGGACTTTGCCTCTCTATAACATTTGTTGCAGTTCATGCATGGATAATCACCACTTTAGGAGAATAAACACAACAACACCTGCAAGAGCTGCATTGCAACATAATGCATCTGAAACGAAATGATGCATCAGTAATGAACACATGAACAACCATGAAAGAGCAACACATTCAGCAGATTAAATGTGGACAGTACCTGTGCTCCTGCGCAGTGTATTTAAGAAGCTCAGCCAACTGGAGTGGATATTTGCAGATTTTCTGGACAGGGGTGAGCAGGAAGCCGTCTATGGCAATGTCAATCATTTGCTGGAGGAGGCGACAGGCCTCGAAGAAGTGCTGGTACCTGCCATCCCTCATCAGTTTGCTCAGCTCCATACAGGCATCCAAGTGGTTGTTACAGTATTCTGAATATATCCAAAAACCATCTTGCTGTAGAATAAAGGAGCAGAAAGATACATTATGAGAGAGGGAAATATGTCATGAATCCTCTTTTCAATAAAACATGCTGGGGAGAAGAGTGCCAACATGTACAGAAGAGCAGCTCCGGTTGCTCAAATTTTTTATTAGAGCTGTTTTCTCAAGATCATGACTTAATTATGATGTTATCTTGAGATAAATTGTTTGCTGGTGACTTAATTATCTCCACAACTTAACTGTTATCTCATGATAACAAGATAATTAGGTTGTGATCTTGAGATAACAGGCCTAACAAAATTATAAGCAAATATGGCTAATTTCAGCTGGACAGCGTGTGTGTTTTTTTTCAAACTAAGAAAACATGATTTGAACTTACATGTTCGAGAAAGCATGGTCCGATTTCAGAGAGATGGGGGTCCTCTGTGTTGTACTGTTTCTCCAAGTCTCTAACAAAGCCCATTTGGAAGCGGTAGATGTCCTCGATGTTCCCAAAGATGACTTTCAGCTGGTCATCGTTGAACATGTCCACACGCTTCCTGCACTGGCGCAGGTAGCCCTGCAACAAAATGGGTTACAACTAGGGCTGCACGATTATGGCCAAAATGATAATCACGATTATTTTGATCAATATTGAGATCACGATTAATTATCACGATTATTTGTTGATTTTAACCAAAACAAATTTTATTGTCACATAGGCTAATTATAACTGCTTTTACATCCATATTGTGCTACATTCCTCCTTTATTGAAGGATACTGTGAATGAGTATGGCATTTCAGCTGTTGTGCGACTGCATTCCATACATGCACGTTTGCCGTAAGGTATCTACCTGACGAAATAGCAACGCGGATTTCGGTGTCTTAGCTACATGTCTGTGTTGCGCTCTGATGCTCCGAAACCCACGTTAGAGGCAACATAAACGTCGCTGCATGTCACACTAGTAAACACTAATAACACGTTACACAGCAGGTAACGTTAGCCTACCATTAGCTACAGTAGTAACTGGATTAAAAACGGCTAAAATGCTGACAGCTAAACGGTGTGACTGTATTTCACTATAGAGGATTCCCACAGTGGGAAGTCCAACAGTCTGCTGCTAAAGCTATGATCTAAAAGACACAAACTAGCACTGGTCACTGCTGTTGTCTGAAAAACAACACAGACGGGACAAAATGTTGTGTTTACTGGTAAACTCGTAAACATTGTGACCGGCTTATGATGACCGACTGCTACCCGTTGTGGAATTTTCCTCACATTACTCTGTCCTCTGGGACTGTCTACATCTTAAAAACTAAGCTGCGCGGTGCAGGGAACAACTCTGATTGGCTCATGGAGGTACGTGATCAGACAGTGGTTTGTGGAGCGCTAGATTGGCTTTGCAAAAACTTTGGTATGGAGCGTTCTGCGGAATGACGCATTTTAAATATCGCTCGATCACGTAAATTTGATCGTGGGAAGTCAAAATCGTGATCGTGATTAAAATTTGATTAATTGTGCAGCCCTAGTTACAACTTCTATGAGGCTTTCAAAGACGACACAGTTTAAGTGCCAGGTCCGACATGGCTGCAAGGCTCAGTCAGACAACTGCTACAGAAAAGCATAATGTAGGCCATAGATGTTACATCACTAGTTTTGTAATTTTTTTTGTAATAAACATGTGAAGTCATTCCTTAAATATAACTTATTTGGATCAAAATGAACTATGACTCTGAGGCTTCTGTAGAGTCAAATATAATTTTGTGTAGCTGAACTGTGGCCTCAATTTGTCAGTCCAATTCTTGTGGTTAGTTAAATGCCCTGAAGCTTAGGCATTTTGGGAAAAGATTTGCCGTGAGAGGTAAACGTTTTTTGCTATTTCACACTCCCCCACCCAGTCTTTTTATGAAATACACCTGCTAAGCCTTTTGTTTGTTTCTTAAAGTCAAGCTTAATGCAAATGATCACAATTAAAGCTCTGTTTTAAAATGGATTGATTTGACAAAAGTGTTTTCCAGAAGAATCGATTAAACTAAAATAAATTATTATGATTATGATAGGAAGCTTCTTCTGTAAATGCCCCCTGAATGATTAGCACAGCTATTACAGTCATGGAGTGTTCCATCAAGAACTAGGAAAATATCAGTTTTACTTTTACTTTTACTCTAATTAGCTTTCCTAAATCCTTAAACCCTTTACTTTTACTAACGTGAAACACAAAGTTTAAGAAAAAGCTTGTTTACAGGTAAAGTTGTAAAATGCTGTAGTATGACTACAGGCAAGAAGTGTGAAGGTGAGAAGGTGAAATTTACGCTTTATTGCAACTATTTTTTAAACATTATGCCTTTCCCCAAATACAGACAAAGGGCATACAAAGGATTAAGGAAAGATGATTAGATAAGCAGACATTTGCACTAGAAAATCTTGCCCACCCAAAGTCATGATGCAGATGTTTTGTTCTGTATTCCCATATGACCTCTATGTAACTCGACAGATGCAGTGGCCGTGCTGGTGACACCATTGTAGAAACAACTGCTCGAAACATGAAAAACAGATCTATGCAATCTTACTTTAACTGACTTTGTCTCTATATTTCTTACAGTATAAGCAGGAAGAACTGGTCGGAATGGACTATTATGTATGATATAGCCCATATGGCCCATGTATATACTAGGCTAAAGACATTCACAATTGTTCATGTTTGATTTTAAACAATACCTCCAGATTTTAGATTCAGATTTAAATTTGGACGTGTCGTGTTGTCATGTGGCTTTGACTCCGAACTTCGTTATTCGAATATTATTCGAATATTATTCAAATATTTAAAAAAAATTATTATATTCGAACGAATATTAGGCAGCCCTTAATATTCAAACCTGTTATGAGCATTGTCTTTTGTAAATGTGCTTGCTTGTAAACACAGTTTTCAGTTCAGATTCCGAGGCTTTTTCACGCATTTGAAAATGTAACCACACGTCTCTCGGCCGTGGCTCGGTAGCGGTGCATTCCCCCCTAATTCTCAAAGAAAGCTGGCTTGCCCAGGGCCAGGCCAGCTCAGCGGAGTCTTTCTCCTGTCGCGTGCCGCTGTCTCTCCTACCTACACCGGCCCCCTCTCCCCTTTCTACCTGCCTGCGTGCGAGAGAGGAGAGAGCAGAGAGGGGAGGGCGGGGCTGCTCCTCAGTCACAGAACAGAAGAGAGAGGCGACTGTTTTAGGGCCCACAGGAGACATTGCGTGCTCGCTGGACAATAATGGTGACTTTCTTTTTTTTTTTACAGAAAGTCGCTGTCTTTTCTACAGAAAGTCGCCAGATTTGTCGCCGACACACACACACACACACACACACACACACACACACACACACACACACACACCGACTCGATGCACACACCAGCACAAAAGTATTAACATCAGACCATTTCCGTAGGCTACGGTAAAAGCTCCTAACTTGCTGTCGAAAGCATAGTGTTCATGTTTAATCTTGGGTCTGACTTGTAATAAAAAACAAACAAACTTAAGTTTGATATCAATATAGGTCTTACTGAAGGCATTTAATGGTCAAAATATTATTAATAAATATTTGAATATATTTGAATATTAATATTAATAAACAAACGATTTTGTTTGATATGATATGATATATAATAGGCAAAAGTCAAAGCCCTACATGTGAGTCCTTCAAAGTTTCAAAATTCCATTGAAATGTTATCCCATCAGCTCCTTCGACTTGTGCATGATTCATCATAAAGCAGAATGTGGCCGTCAGATCAGCACACAGACAAAGAGTCACCCAGTTGAATGGCACCAGGACATCAGGATCCAGCCAAGTCTCGGCGAAAGGACGCCACAGCTCCCAACATCCTGCTGGAAACCGGGGGAGGACACCCAGCTCACCGTCTGACGACTGCACACTGGCTAGCAGGATGCCCAGCAGAGAAGTCGCAGTCGCTGTTCAATCCCTCCACGCTTGGCACAGTAGCCCCTCTGATGTAGAGATGGAGATGGACGCAAAGATGGTCTTGCTTGTCCACGTAGTCGGGATCGTAGCCATAGGTCGTCGCTGATAGCCATCTTCATCTTTTCCTCTGTGTTTCCTCTTATGTTCACGTTTGAAAACCTTGATCCGCCAGGATAGCAGAGTCAGCAGGAGACTGGTTCGGGATTTCACGATCCTGGTGAGCGACTCATAGTCATGAGATGGCTGCCGAGACTCTCCACCTTTTCCTCAGTGTTTTCGCTGACGTTTACATTTGAAAACGTAAGCCAGCTGGTTAGCTAGCCCAGGCTAGCAGAGTCGGAAGGAAATCAGCAGAGTCTGAACTGGCAAGTTATTTTCCATGATCCTGATGAGGGACTCATAGCCACATGCCATAACCGTCCAACGTCTACAGCATAAAGCACAACTAATATTTGTAAAATAGACAATTCAGCATAGGCCTACATTTCGCAAAGCTCATGTAGTAGCAATGTAGCATCCAATGGGCTGCTTCTTCTCTCATACATGTTGCAGTTCATTCAGCTCCTTTCCATTTACCTTTCCTAATGGCTTTGTGGCAATTAAAGCATTCCTTGGAACAGTGTATGTGTGTGTGTGTGTGTGTTGGTGGATGTGTACTGTGCACGTGTTAAGTACCTCACAGATGTCCTTGAGGTGTTTGATGTAGTGTCTCTCTGTGCTCATGATCTCATTGATGACGTTGGCTCTCATCTGGTCTCGGTTCTGGAGGGGCGAGCCCAGACACAGGCAGTCATTGGTCGGGTCCAGGTGCCCGTTCTGCACCTCGCTGGTCCCCTCGGCTGGCTCCGCTCCCCCATCCTCCTGGTTCACCCACAGCTGAGTGCAAACACATCCACAGTCACACACACACACAGACCCAAACACACATATAGTTGAATAAGAAATCTGCTCAGTTAAGCTTATAAATCAGTCGAAAAAAAGGATAAGTAAACAGATACATTTAGATATTCATATCACAAAATCTTTGCCATATAATCAGTACTTCTCACTCCTCATTAGGGCTGAACGATTTGGAGAAAAAAATCTAACTGCGATTTTTCTGCGATTACGATTTGATTTGCGGTTGTTGTTTTTTTAAGTTTAGCTAAAGTTCAATATTCACTGTGTAACAGATAAATATGTCATGGAGCATTATAACATGAGACACCATCAAAACTGCTCAATATTCTTATGGAAGGATGAGAACATGGATATGAATTGCGAGCAATAAGTGTTTTAATTTTAATAAGCATGGAACATTGAACAGTCAAACAGAACATTTACCACAAAAGCTAAAGTTATAATAATAATCTAAAAAAAATGTGAATAAAAAATATCAGTACTTTCCTGTAAACTGAAATTTCTGATATCCCTCAGTTCAATAGCAGCATCTACATGCTGCACATTCTACCCTCATGGTAGATAAAGTTATACAAAATATATGAACAATCCACTGATAATAGGACAATTCTGTAAACAAACTGTGATATTTAACATTATTCCAGCATTTATCTGTAACACTAAATATAGAATAATATAGAATAGTATAAAAAAATGCTTAACGAAAAGTTACACCAAACATTCTACTAAATATTGCACATTGGATAAATCGCGGCCTTCAAGATTAGCTAATAGCATTCTATCAAATCGCGAGGTTGATTTCAAAACGATTAATCGTTCAGCCCCACTCCTCATGAGCACGAATGCACACAGCACACACCACCACATACATAAACACACATCTCACACACAGAGCTTTATTTAAAGGGTCTCTGGTTTGGAAAGTGAATGGGACTGTTGGTCCAGCATGTCAGAAAAAACTCCAGAGTTTAAAATAAGCTTCTTTCTGAGACTGGTGCCCAGAGGATATTCAATGCCCAACGTTGGCCCTGTGTGTGACTCCAAAGTGACCCCCTCGCCCCACCCCGCACATACGCATGCATATACACTCGCACTCAACCTCACAACTTCCTCACACATGCATGCGCTCACCAACACACACGCACAGACCCACAGACAAGAGTGTATTTCACTATCGCTCATAGAAAGGGCCAAGTTTGCGTGGTTTTTAGATGTCCAGCAGCCAACACCTGATGACACACAGTTTGCCAAGAGAACATCAAAGAACCGACGGGTAGGATGCCAAACACAAGATGAGTTATGCAGCGCCACAGACAAGCAGAGTGACGGGTGGTAGAGCACTGACTGTAGACGAGAACCAGCAGCGCAGCATTAAGACTAAGAATAGTCAGAGTCAATAGTAAATAGTTGAGAGTACTAAAAAAAAGAATCAATATTTAAAATAGATCCATGAATGTTAACAGGAACAATGATTACAAAATCCATCTAATTCTATATGAATACATTTGGAGAATTTGAGGTCAGGCCGTTTAAAGACGAAGACTTGGATCATTACTTTTGACTCATCAGTTCTGCCTCTCTATTGACCCCGTAGAGAATGATGTTAAAACGTCATGGGAACGTTAATGTTTGGTAATGTCGAGGGTATGTTGCGGTTGACAGACTGGAGCGGGCGGGTGGGCGGGCAGGCTGGATGGGTAGATGAAGCTGGGAAAAACGCACCTTTGACGTGGTGTTTTGGAACCGTGGAGTTGCTATGGGGTTGATATAGAAAACCTGTTTTGTTTGGGGCTGAGGAGGGTGGGGTTCCACCTTGGAGAGAGAGAATGACAGAACAGAAAGATACTTTTTGGTTGACAGTCAGTCAGCCTGTCTGCCCTGCCCTCTCAGGAGTGAAGATGGAAGGGTGGACAAGTTGGAATTGGAATGGCCATGAGGAGTGTCTGGGTGGAGGGGGGGAGGGGAGTGCGTTGCTGTGGAAGCCTCCACCTACAACAAGTATGTTAATTCTTCCTTCAATAAGTTAAGTAAAAGAAGTAATGAATAACATCAGACCTTTGTGTTGGGTTTAGTTGAGCTCAAATATAGGTGAGATTTTAGAATCACGATGTGATGTGAGGACGTTCTAAATGTATATGGATTTCAAGGATAAGAGTTGAAGTTGATGCCAAACAAAAAAAAGAGTCTAATCAGCATCTTTGTTTTATTGTCCCTGAAAACTCGATAAAGGCATTTAGCTAGTTATTCTCTGCTCTCTTGAGTGTTATTTGTTAAAAAAATAAAAAAATCTGTTTTTCGTGTATGCGTTTTTGTGTATATGACAGAATACTTGTGCACCTTTCTCTGTGTATTTATCAGCTTTTGTGCATATGTTCATGTGCCTCCATTTCTGTATGTGTGTGGGTGTGTTGTGTCTATGGTCGCTGGCCAGCCATGGCTGCAGCTAACTCACCCGTACAAAGCTGGCAGGAAACCATCCTTCCTCCTCATCAATCTGGCCCCACCACCAGTCCTTGTTGGAGGCGTCCAGCACCTTGATGACGTCACCGGCCTTAAACGCCAACTCCCGGTCCGCCATGGTCACATGGTCCCATACCGCCTCAGCGTTGACGATTGAACCTCCACTTATCAACTGGAGAAATCGGAGGGAAAGACAAGACAATGCTTTATTCTCAGTACGTGAAGCCACTGCTGTGAAAATACTACTGAAACAGCATGAAAAAGCGCTGCAAACACCGACCAAAAAATATAGATCCACGTGACCTAAAACAGCATAGAAATCAAATTTGAAAGTGATTATAATTCAGTACCCAGCCTCATTTTGGCCTCGATTTGTTTGAATCCTTGTTGTTAAGCCCACTCAGATTACTAATGGATGCAAATACACACCCTCAAAGCCATGGCCCACTGGCAGCTTAGGGATTGCAAATAGAACAACACAATAGCTGACACACACCACAGTACAACACAACAAAATACGACAACACAAAAAAGGCAGAGCCATTAGTGGAGAAACAACAGCGTTCAGAAGCACAGCACCAGTCTCCACACAGGGATGGTAATTGGCCTATTATGACATTAGAATAATTACATGTGTTAATGTAATATTAATGCCGAGGAGCAAACAAATGTGAAGGGATAATCTCCCTTCCTTCATGCTGTCACCAGGGCTTGTTATTTTATCAGCAGTCTTTGACAAAACGTGGAAGGATGACTCATCAAATCTTTTTATTGATTTTGGCATCATGAATAAATAATGTGGACATTATGTGATGCTAAAAAATAAATGTTTAAATTGTTTACAACTGTGAGCATGAGCGGAGTATTATTTTGTGAGCATGCACTGGGCGTAATGTGTAAGGGCATGAAAAAGCCTGTTCGGTGATCAGTATTCTTTAGGGGATTTGGAGAGGCCAAAGGTTGTTCTCATTAAGAGACAGCCGACATTGTTCCTGAGAAGGACCTGAGACTGACATCATCCATCTACCAAACAGCCTCCCCATCCATCACACTGAGGACTTAGCTGTGTTGCCCTAAGATGTGCACAAACACACATCCTATTACACGCACACGTGCAGCCACACTTTTAACTTCACATACATTAAACCCCTGTATGCAACTGTGGCAAAGCTCCAACTGTGTGTTCCAATTGTTCTCTCCAAAGTAGTGTACATCAGCCTTCTCCAGTCCAGAGCTAACCATGCATCCAGGCCCTGGGGCTGTGGGCAGAGCAGCCAGCGCTAACCAAGCCTGACAGGAGCTGCTTAGGCTCTAGGTAAGGAGTTATCAAAGGCCTGGAGACAGGGATGTCACATGGACGGACATTCAATTAGAATCTTTACTTGTATTATGGCTTCTGCATATTAATATTGAGCTTCTGTTACTTTCTAAATGGAGCTTGTTAATGTTTTTTTCCCCCTTCCATCCTTTAAGATTGCTTTGCCTCTTATAAAATGAAATCCCTGGATAGGAAAACCTTTTTAAAATGCACCTCATCACTCCAGCACAAATATGCTATTCCACCTATGTGCTGATGCAGTGTGTTTGTAAGAAGGTCCATGAGAAACCGCAGATTGTGTGTGTATGTGTGTTTGTTTGTATTCAACCGAACCCCCCGTGAGGATCTGAGCGCTCAGACTCAGCAGCTACGTTGCACCTTCAACCTGTAGACAAGTCTACTTCCCTGACGGTGTACTGAGACAGCTACAGGGGATATAAGCCAATCAGGGCAGAACAGCGAACATAGAGAGGGATGTCCATGCCTGGAAGGAAAAAGAACAGCCGTCGTCATGGCGACAGATGAGGATGCTTCACTGGTATTGACAAGATGATGGGATGAGGCAAGGTCACTTCACGATGCATCCTAATATTTCCAAATGTATGTGTTTGTGTGTGTGTGTGTGTGTGTGTGTGACACACACAAAGAGTGACCACTGAATAACTGCAATATCACTCTGGCTTCATATATTTAAGAAGACAAACAAATCACATTAGAGAAGCCAGTAATATTATAATTTCCATGTCAATGTAGAAAGGTACAGAGTGTAGGCCTCTGCGCGCAGGTTTTAGATCAAAGATGTCATTGAGAAGGTTGATTCAATCAGGTATCACATCGGGCTGGGAGCTGGGGTAACAATAGATCTGGCCTATATCTCAAAGCACTCCACTACAGGAAGAGAGGAGGATTACTGCAAAGACATGTGTCACGCTGTCATGGAAACAGGGCCAATGAATAGTTCCTCAAAAAGATTTTTAAAATCATTGTTGATTCAGTAAAAATAATTTGATTCAAATCATTTATTACCAACAGGAATTTAAACACACAGGAATAGTTGAATAGTTGATTATGAAAGCCAAATGGACTCTACTTGACCGCCACCATCTGACAACATCAGGACCTCTGCCTGAAACAGCACCCATACAACAGATGTGCTTTGAGCCTTGAGGTCAGTCTTACTTCTTGCTCCCTTACTGTTATGTCTGCTTTCACTAATCTAATTCCCCCCCACATACAACTCCCCACCCCCCCCCCATTCACTCCAAGCACAATCTCTCCGGTCCCCATCAATCTGCTGTAATATAGCCAACAGACGGAAAGAGTGAGGGAGAGAG
>NC_053121.1:1831202-1968253 GCF_010015445.1 Perca fluviatilis
GGACATGTTTATATGCGGGGGATATGAATTTCCAGGCACCACATAAAAGGTACGAGCATCACAGATCTGTATCCGCACAACTATACGACCACCACCAGACAACACTAGCTATCACAAACGGTGAGAGGACACAAGACATAACGAAGGACTGGGGAGTGGGGAGGGGGTAACAGAAATACATTATGTTGTACCAACGTCATTCATTTCAACGCGTAGCCGTGATGGAGCGCCGGGTGTCCCCGCTCTCGACCAACGCGCACTGCCTTTCTCTCCTGTCCTGTGTGAAAGTGCGCTGCGCTGCGAACCGGGCCCCAAGCGCAGATCCATTAACGAGTACCGAGGATGAACATCAACAGCACGTTCACAAGCACCAGAACCGCGATCACCGTAAACACCGCGCAAGTCTGGACATCCAAGGCCATGGCGCAGCGCTGCGGGCCGATGCTGAGATATGTGCGCTCTCAGTGACGGGCGGAATACAGCTCTCCCGTCTAGACGCGTAGCCTCAAAGCCACCGAGAAATCCAGCATTACACTTAGGCAAGAAATGAAGAAGAAAAAGATGCCGCTATACGCCTCTTCACAATACGCGATGTAATTCATAAAGGCACGGGAAGAGATGCATCATTCCTCACCATCATCATCGTCATCAGTCTGCACCGCGATTTCTCCCCGCTAGTCAACACCTGCCGGTGTTTCGCCTCTTCCCCCTAAACCGAGCGACTCTCAGGCCAATAGATTCTCAGAGCCAACAAGAGAGAGGCTGTGCGCAGGCTGTTCGCAGCTGCCGAGCTGCCTTCCGGTGAGTGGGGACCAGAGCGAGCAGGGCGGCTGTGAGGCTGAGAGGCGGTCCTGTATTAATACTGATACTAGGCTGCCGGCTTCAGCCATCACCAACAGTCGGGGGAGGGGCACAGCCCCCCCGCCCCACACACACACACACACACACACACACACACACACACACGCTCACTACATCGACCACAGAGGCCAAAATCATAACCTCATTCATCTGCCACCCCATCTAAAAATATCCCCGTGCAGTGGTGGTGGTGATTTATCATTTATCATTAACAGCCGTGATGAAGGAGAATAAATGTCAGAATAATGGATGCACGTTCCTCAAAGTGATCACCATCTTATAATTTTATTGGCGTGATGTCAGCCTTTTCTGCCAATTTGTCTGCGGCCACGCATCAGTCAGATACAGTATGCCCAGTTGATTGGATAATCAACCACATTTACACCCTGTGTTACTACTGGTGCACCAAGCAAATGTCACTGGTGCAAGCAGCAGCAGCAGCAGCAGCAGCAGCAGCAGTAGTCATTTAAAGGCGCCATCCATTTGGGCATTTAAAAGTATCTCTACATGATAAAAAATGCACTTTAAAATAGGCAGCTCTTTTTATTATCGTGATATCAACTGGCACAATAAACACACCGCGAAAGGCTGCGACACATCATGAAAGACACTTTCGAAGGATTTGTTGTGTTAGTTGAAATAAAACAGCAGAAAACTGCACTTAAAAATGTAACTGTTGGGCGCCTGGGTAGCTCACCTGAGAGCAGGTGCCCATATATAGAGGTTTACTGCTGCAGGTTTGACTCTGACCTGTGGCCCTTTGCTGCATGTCATTCCCCCTTCTCTCTCCCCTTTCAAGTCTTCATCTGTCCTATGAAAATAAAGGCCTAAAATGCATATAATATATATATAAAAAAAAAAATGTTGACAATGATTTCCTTCATTTGTTTTAAAGTCAACAAGCAGTTTGTTCTATTTTAGCAGAATACTGAAAGCAGCACAAATGCAGAACAGTGCAGAGTACACTTTACTATCTGATTTGTCGCAAGTAATATCATTATCATGATATTCAACAACGTTATCACATACATTTTCCACATATTGTGCAGCCCCAGTTCTAGATCAAGTTATTATATTGTTGTGAATATGTTCCATTCCATTCTGTGAGAACTCTGAAGAAAGCCTCTCATGTGTTTTAATTGTAACACAGTTTTGTCTGTGTGAACCAACCTTGAGACAATCCTTCTGTCCACCCTGAGTCTCTTTCTTATCTTACTACACATAATCTAAGTGAATGGAGCGATTGTTAGAAAATGTGTATATCCTTGTGTGTCTCATTAAGAAGAACATTGTAAATTGACATACACAAACACAGCATTTCAGGATGGGAGAAAAATGTGCTCTGGTTTATTGACATTTCTTTAAACCAATCACAATCATCATGGTCGGCGCTAAGTTTCGCACAGTGCCTCTGCAAAATAGCCTCTGTCCGATTGGACAGATAGTCTAGCTAGCTGTCTGGATTTACCCTGCAGAGATCTGAGGAGCAGTTAACCATAGTCCTCACAATTCCACCGGAGTTTAAAATTACAACTAGGGCTGTCAAACGATTAATCGCTGAATTTCTATTGTTAATCACGATTAATCGCATGTTTTATTACATGATTCAAATTCTATTATTTTGCATTTCAGAACTGTTTTTAAGTACATATTAACAATGGAAAGCTTGATTGGGAATCAAATGAATGCAAGGAAAGTTACTTTCTGAACTTTGATTTGTAATTGTTTATTATTTATTTACTGTAAACAAAAGAAAAATGTGTGAATCTGTCATAATTGCACTATTCCTCCAACTACCTAACTAAAAAACTAAAAATCCCTATCCTTACCAGAGTCAATATAGTGTGCAGTAACTTCTAAATAATTTTGATTACTCCAGTGATCACCGTTTAATGAGACAGCGTTTGCACTTTGCAGCAGCTGCATCAACCTGAGTCACGTTAACTGGACTATGCTTAGCTCGTAGGTGGTAGCTCAAGCTTGACGTGCTTCGGTGATATTTTAATTCAGCTTTACACAATGTGCATATAGCTTTCGACTTGTCTACTGAGCCGAAAATAAAACGCGTCATTCAGAATTGTGTTGCTGCTGCATTTCTCCATCATGCCTGCAGCCTGCAGCAGTAGGATGTGTTAGGAGGAAGTATGGCAGCTTGATTATAAGTAAAGGTGCGGCAAAGGGTCAAAATAGTAGCCTGTTAGGCACAATGCGAAGCCGAGTGAAGTGTAAAATAAATTAATAAATGCCGGCGTTGCAATTAAAAAAAATTGACGTGTTATGCTCGGCCCTTAATTGCATCGCGATTAACGCGTTAATGCTGACAGCCCTAATTACAACACAAAGAAAGCGGAAGGAAACAAACATCGGCGAAAATACATGCATCCGGCAGAATATCCTGCAATTTACTGATGTAGCTCTAGAAGTAAGGAGAAGGTGGAAGTGACATCATTATTGCAGATATGGTAGAACTCCTGTGTTTTTTTAAAGGTCCCATGACATGGTGCTCTTTGGATGCTTTGTCCCCTAATACTGTATCTGAAGTCTCTTTTATTTAGACCTTAGTGGTCCCCTAATACTTTATCTGAAGTCTCTTTTATATAGACCTTAGTGGTCCCCTAATACTGTATCTGAAGTCTCTTTTATATAGACCTTAGTGGTCCCCTAATACTGTATCTGTAGTCTCTTTCCAGAAATTCAGCCTTGGTGCAGAATTACAGCCACTAGAGCCAGTTCCACAATGAGCTTCACTTAGGATGTGCCATTTCTGTGTCTGTAGCTATTGAGGAGGAGAGAGAGGTGGGGGGCGCAAGGTGGAGCGTGGCGGTGTGGCCTTGACCAACTGCCACTTTGCACATTTGAAAGCCATGATGTCTCTCTCTCATGGGTTGGCCAAATTCTCTTGGCGGGCAAAGCAGAGAAAGGGGAGGTAACCTTTCCCCTTATGACCTCATAAGGAGAAGATTCCAGATTGGCCCATCTGAGCTTTCATATTCTGAAAGGCAGAGCAGGATACCCAGGGCTCGGTTTACACCTATCACCATTTCTAGCCACTGGGGGACCATAGGCAGGCTGGGGGAATGCATATTAATGTTAAATGATGAAATGTGAAATTTTCATGCCATGGGACCTTTAACCCATAGTAATTTGACAGTGTATTTCCGTTAGACCATATTTACTGGTGAATACTCAGCCCTGCAGCTTTCTGTTAAAAATGTGTAATCCCTAGCCCAAATGACATCATTGCGGGTATGTTCTCATTGCTGGACAAAAGCTCCTCCGGACCCACAGAAGACTTGCATCTGTTTTTACAGACGGAGTGGTACTTCCTGTGACTCGTAAACTGATCTTGATTTTGTCTAAAATCAGTGAAGCTCCCATTTAGTTTAATAACTAGACACTATATTTTAATGAGACTAGGATCAAGTGCATTCTCAGCGTTCTTTGGATACATTTTAATAATAATTGTAATTGTGTATGCTAATGCAAGGACACACTCACAACCCTGGATTTATACACTTAAAACATAGGCAACCTCCAGATGTGAAGGTGTGTAACTGTGTAAATGCTGAGCAGAACATCATGTGAAATAAAATGTACCTTTTAAAACGTGGCCTATTGTTGTTATGGAGGAAGTAAGCATTTTCGCTTTTATTTCAAAATGTTTGTGTAATTGCAGCCGTAACATTGATGAGCAGGTGCTGAGGAGGAGAAGAATGAAGAGAAAGAGAGCCAAATTGGCTATTTTGACCCAAAACAAATATATAATGTTGGCCCAATATAATTGTCAAGGTCACAAATGAGCTCTATGAAGATATTATTCCCAGTGGTGGAATGTAACTTTTACTCGAGTACTGTACTTAAGTACAAATTTGAAGTAGTAAGTAAGTTTATTTGATTAGGACAATGCACATTAATCAACATTTCTGTAAATGTACTTTACTTGAGTCTTTTCTTTTCATGCCACTTTCTACTTCTACTCCGCTACATTTCAGAGAGAAATATTGGACCTTTTACTCCGCTACATTCATCTGACAGCTTTAGTTACTAGTTACTTTACAAATTAAGATTTTTGCACACCAAACACATGTAGTTTATAAAATACAATGTTTTATCATAAATGAAACTAGCCAACAATATAACGGCCTACAAGTCCAGCTGAAATGATTAGACCATTAAACACTTAACAAAACAGTTTTTATTGTTTCCAGTCTCTAAAATGTGAGGATTTTTCTGCATTGAGTACTTTTACTTTTAATACTTTAACGACATTTTCCTGATGATACTTACAGTACATACTTTAACTTAAGTAACATTTTCACTGCAGGACTTTTACTTGTAACGGAGTATTTTTACAGTGTGGTATTAGTACTTTTACTTAAGTAAAGGATCAAAATACTTCTTCCACCACTGATTATTCCCTTAAATCCATAATTTGTGCAAAAGTAACAGGGATACGTTATTGTAGCAGTAGGAGCTGAAGATAGAGAGGAGAGGACAGAGTCTGTAGTCAGCTTTAAATTATGCCTTTTACAATACATTTTAATGGCAACCCAGCTAAATGGCAGGAAAAAGGTATCAAAATGTCAGTAGAAACTGCTCAAACCATCCCTGGGGCCATTCCATATACTCAATATGTTGTCGCATTTGCACTGAAATACGGATAAATGAACACATTGCAGTTGCTGCTAGTTTGGTTAGCATTTTACACACAGGGCCAACAAACTCAGATTCATATCTTTTGGCAAAAATATGACTATTTGGAACACAGAGAGCATATTGATGGATACCAGAGAAATGGGCTGTGCTTCAGGACTGTTGTGAGAAGTTTCTGTGGAATCCATTGGAATCCACTGTAACAGCTGTAAATCTGTGCAGCTGTCGTTTTCCACAAAGGAGCAAGCTACAAACACTTCTGAGCCACCTTTCAAACCTACAGGAGGTGAGTGTTTGGTATTCAAAACACGGTGCAGTATTCCTTTAAGGCTCAGTGTTGTGAGTGACAGAACAAAATGGCTCCATATCCCATCTGATGCACGTGTTTGCCATTGGCAAACACATCATTATTTTGGCCTCCATGTTCACAGTGATACTTAAGGTGAACATTGTATTATACACGAGCTGGCAGATTATAAAGACAGCACAACATGATCATGAATTAATTCATACAGGAAAATCAGTTCAGTTCAGTCCCAACCACTACCCAGCCAACCATCCAACACACACACAGACACAAAAACCCTCTCCAAACTCTTCAGCTGAGAGCTTCGGGATGAATCAAAAGACCTGAGAATACGTTTAAAAGAATAACACCCAACAAGTGCACTATATCTGTATTTTTAAAGCCATAAATAATTTCCAGGGCACTTTCTATACATACATGCTGATAAAAGCAATGGCTCCTTTAAAAGCCAGGCTTTCAGTGAATTGTTGTACGAAGCATCACAGTTGAGATATGACAACCGTCCTCAAACAAGCTTTTTTTTTTTCTTGCTCTGTGCTTGTGTGTATGCATGTGTGTGTGAAACGCAGAGTGAGCAGATTATATAAGCCTGCCCTACCTCTGTGGGCTCCCTCTCCAATCTCCCTGACATTTAGACAACAAAGGTCACATCTGAAAGTCTAAATCTGCACAGACACCAATGCTAATATACTCATACATATACAAAAGAGAGGGGGAGTTTGTAAAAAACGGCAGAATATCTCCCACAGGCAGAGAATCACATGTTAAATCAGACAGAATTTAAACATATTGTACGTTACATGCACAACAAGCACAGATGCAGTTAATCAATCGACTTGCATCGTTTTCAGGACTGTCATTGTGAGGGATTTGTACAATCCATTTGTACCTTCATCACCTATATATAGAGTTGGGTCAACACTTTACAGCAGGATCCTTGTATTACTGTGTATTGCATTGCATATTGTATTACTGGGTCCCCTCACTGTACAGTAATGTTTGAAATCATTTCAGCAAATAATATGCAAGCTTCCACCAAACCCTTCAGTTTCCCCAATGGAAATTAATGATGACCATCATCATCATCCATCTAGTTATCAATTTCGCTGTCATTTAATAAGCTAAGGGACTAGAGTAAAACAGGGCAAGCAGAGCAATGCAGATCATGTCAGTCTGAGACAGATCCATGACGCAGTGGAGTGTCATGAGTCTGTCTCAGATCGTCTATGCAATAGGCTGTCCACTGTACCGCCTCTGCAAATACCTGACCCATCTCAACTGGGTTCTCTTAATGCCTGTGAGGTCAATTCTCATTGCCCTTCCATAACTTATCATATTAAAAAACATAGGCTAATAGTAATAGCAAACTACAATTACAGCCCAGCAGTTGTATGGCTCTGTCAAGTAGTCAAGTTGCAGTTTACGTCAATGTCTGTCCAGACTTAAGCGTGATTTATGGTCCTGCGGAGCTCCACGCAGAGCTTTCGCTGTAGCCTACGTAAGTGGCCTGAAGTTTATACTTGTGCGTTGGTGTGTTGGTGTGTGCGTAATTAGCTTCGGAGCGAGTACCGACTCTAGAGGCATAGGGAGAGAAACAAAGTGTCTCCCCTGCTCTTTCTGACCACGGTCAGAAATCTGTAGCAGGAAAAGTTAAACCTTTCCTAGGTGGCATGTTGTTTATGAAGAAGGAGAACCAGAAAAAAAGTCGGGGGAAATGCAATGCTACCAAGCCACGGCCGAGCGACTTGCGTCGCCGCGACGTGTAGTTAAATTTTTTTGAGAGGTCAGGCGTAGGGTCCGGTGTAGGTCCGGTGTAGGGTCCGGTATAGGGTCCGGTGTAGGGTCCGTGTCTCCATGTACCTACATACGTAGCCACGGCATAGATTTAGCGCAGAAGCATGAATTATGCTTTTGTCTCGCATTGCCAGACCTATCTCAACAGCGCTGTGTATTAAGGTCTGGCTACTCCACACATACAGTGCCTTGCGAAAGTATTCGGCCCCCTTGAACTTTTCGACCTTTTGCCACATTTCAGGCCTCAAACATAAAGATATAAAACTGTAATTTTTTGTGAAGAATCAACAACAAGTGGGACACAATCATGAAGTGGAAAGAAATTTATTGGATATTTCAAACCTTTTAAACAAATAAAAAACTGAAATATTGGGCGTGCAAAATTATTCAGCCCCCTTAAGTTAATACTTTGTAGCGCCACCTTTTGGCGAATTACAGCTGTAAGTCGCTTGGGGTATGTCTCTATCAGTTTTGCACATCGAGAGACGACACATTTTGCCCATTCCTCCTTGCAAAACAGCTCGAGCTCAGTGAGGTTGGATGGAGAGCGTTTGTGAACAGCAGTTTTCAGTTCTTTCCACAGATTCTCGATTGGATTCAGGTCTGGACTTTGACTTGGCCATTCTAACACCTGGATATGTTTATTTGTGAACCATTCCATTGTAGATTTTGCTTTATGTTTTGGATCATTGTCTTGTTGGAAGACAAATCTCCATCCCAGTCTCAGGTCTTTGCGCAGACTCCATCAGGTTTTCTTCCAGAATGGTCCTGTATTTGGCTCCATCCATCTTCCCATCAATTTTAACCATCTTCCCTGCCCTGCTGAAGAAAAGCAGGCCCAAACCATGATGCTGCCACCACCATGTTTGACAGTGGGGATGGTGTGTTCAGGGTGATGAGCTGTGTTGCTTTTACGCCAAACATAACGTTTGCATTGTTGCCAAAAAGTTCGATTTTGGTTTCATCTGACCACAGCACCTTCTTCCACATGTTTGGTGTGTCTCCCAGGTAGCTTTTGGCAAACTTTAAACGACACTTTTATGGATATCTTTAAGAAATGGCTTTCTTCTTGCCACTCTTCCATAAAGGCCAGATTTGTGCAGTATACGACTGATTGTTGTCCTATGGACAGAGTCTCCCACCTCAGCTGTAGATCTCTGCAGTTCATCCAGAGTGATCATGGGCCTCTTGCTGCATCTCTGATCAGTCTTCTCATTGTATGAGCTGAAAGTTTAGAGGGACGGCCGGGTCTTCATAGATTTGTAGTGGTCTGATACTCCTTCCATTTCAATATTATCGCTTGCACAGTGCTCCTTGGGATGTTTAAAGCTTGGGAAATCTTTTTGTATCCAAATCCGGCTTTAAACTTCTCCACAACAGTATCTCGGCCCTGCCTGGTGTGTTCCTTGTTCTTCATGATGCTCTCTGCGCTTTACACGGACCTCTGAGACTATCACAGAGCAGGTGCATTTATACGGAGACTTGATTACACACAGCTGGATTCTATTTATCATCATTAGTCATTTAGGTCAACATTGGATCATTCAGAGATCCTCACTGAACTTCTGGAGAGAGTTTGCTGCACTGAAAGTAAAGGGGCTGAATAATTTTGCACGCCCACTTTTTCAGTTTTTTATTTGTTAAAAAAGTTTGAAATAGCCAATGAATTTCGTTCCACTTCATAATTGGGACCCACTTGTTGTTGATTCTTCACAAAAAATTACAGTTTTATATCTTTATGTTTGAGGCCTGAAATGTGGCAAAAGGTCGAAACGTTCAAGGGGGCCGAATACTTTCGCAAGGCACTGTACATTCTGGGATGGGAGAAACATTTTCTTTAAAACAATCACAATCGAAATCTAAGTTATCACAATATTGACATGTTGTCTTCATTAAAGGACAATTTTTACAGAGGAGTACACAGGACTGATAGAGAGCTTCGGCACAAGGTGCAACAACAATCAAGCTCAATATTAGCGAAACCATTCAGTCTGTGGACTACCAGAGGAGCAGGAGGCCTCCTGTTCTGGTAGTTATCCAGGGAGAGGAAGTGGACAGTCCGTAGTAGCAAGTGCTCTGTTCTTCGCGGTGATGTGTTGGGGTGGTGGCATCGAAGCATTGAGGTCAGCAGTCTCAACAAGCCAAGGAATGTCAGCTAGGGTGATCAGGTTGGAAATGGACAGTGTGGAGGCAGTTGCAGAGTAACCTGACGCGCTAGATGGTTTGTTAGCACAGAACCATCTGAAAAGTTGTCATAGGAAACAGTTTGGAAAAGGGCAGGCACTCAAAAAAATACCTGGCAGGTGATTGGATGAACCATCTGTCTATAACATCTGTCATAACCGGCACACACCTAAACCATGGCCGTAGCTGCCAGTAGCTCCTCACCGGATGCTTATTAATAAAGCTGGTAGTTCAGACACAAATGCATTACTTGGAGCCTGACCAGATGGATTTTCCCGTGATCTCGTGATATCACGAGATTCCAGCTGCCGTGCAAGGAAATAAGCAGAGAGGAGGACTCCCTCAAGGTGTTCCTGAAATATCGCGTTCACGAGAAAGGGACCCGAAAACATGATGCTTCTGGCCACGGCTATTGCTGGCGTGGAAGCATAAAAACAGGTCTATTTTAAAACAAATTGACATGCCCACATGTCAAAAGTTCAGCTAAAGAATTAGCTAGATCTGTATCTTCCAAAGTTATTCTTTTTAGTGTGAAATTCCCTCTTTGTATTTCAGTGTTTCCTTGATGAGCTGTGGCAGAGAGATAGTAATAAAATGCAGGAATTTGGTACAAGAAAAGCCCCGAAAGTGGAGATAGTGAGTGGGGAGGGACATCTTGCGTATTATGCCAGGCTTAATGTATATCCGTTGAGCCAGACAAGTATGGACAGGAAGAACAATTACAGTAACAATTACAGTGCATATGGACATTTGAGCCTTGTATTAAGAGAGAGAAGAAAATGTGAAAAGAAATCATTTTAATAATCTTTCAGAGAAACTTACAGGGTAACTACCGTGTACCGTAGTACCGTGTACTACTATGTTTTTGTGTCTAAGTGACTGATGGGAACAACAATCTTTATCACCATGGCCTGATATAATGTCCATTACTGCAGTCACTGCACCAAACTGACAGTCACTCCCATGATCTCACCCTTCACTCTCTCTTGAGAACATGACCCTGGAAATCTTCCACAGAAGCAGCTGCATGCTACCCTCTTGATTGGGACATCTTTTCCCCATGAGAGAACTGCATGTTGGACACCACGGTCCAATTAAGACAAAGGGAGAAGATCATCTGCAAATAACAGAGGCTGATCTAATGTCATCAAACTGGACTCGCTCCAGACCTCGAGTGTGCCTCAATATCCTGTCAATGAATATTGCAAACAGATGTGATTATAGTTCACATCCTTGACTTCCTTGAACAACATGGATGTAATGCTGTACAAAAAAAAAATGGTGTGATTATACTATTGCCGCAGAGCACTACTTCCAAATGTATGCCTCAGGGCAATATCTACTCATAATAGTTATTAGTATCCTGGTAGGATATAGGAAGGAAGCTATGCTACTTTAGGCAGGGGCCATTTGCTACAATATTGGCATCATCCATCATTGCCACACTGACAACCAAATGAGGAACAATGTTGGCACCTCTCACCTTTCGATGAAATATTCCAGACCCTCCCTATTTTGTAAGCATTACATTAAGTCCCACAATAGTAAGAAGTGCAGAAGTCAAACTTTAATTCATGACTCTCATCTCTTTCTGCAGATTTTCTTTGAAATCCTGCTTATGCAATGAATACTGCTGGACATCTACTAATTATGCAACCAGAAGAAATGTAATTAATTGGCTATATTCTTATTCATTTTCATTTACTGGTCTGAGATCAGCTCTTAAGTTCTAAGTGTGGATCTACTCTGAGGTCAGTCCTAACTCTACCGGCATTTTGCCAGCGAGCTACAGCTTTAGAAAGTCTCTCCTTGAATAAGACTACAAATGTTAGTGCTTGCAAATGAATCTGTTTGTGGTCAGTAGACATTTGGCTAATGGGAAGCAAAGCCCACCACACCCATTTCCTCTGCAGTCTGCTCCAACTTCTTTGTTCCCCTCCCGTCCCCACGACAACCACACTGACTTCCTGCTTCCTCCCAGGCCTTCCAGCCACAAAGCGCCCTAAAAATAAATCGCTGGACTTTTCCTGAATGCAGTTTTGTCACTATTGTTCAGACATCAGCTGTTGAATCGTTCAGCTCAATTTGGCTATTAGTGTAAAGGCGAGTCAGTGGGTCAGAGCATCGAGGATTTTAAAAAATAGTGCGAGATAGATGAGATAAACGGGTAGGTCATGCCAAGTGGGGTGGAGAAATTAGAGTTAAAGACATCACATCACAACATTCCTAGACCTAACAGCTTCAGGATAAATATTCTGACTCATTCATGACATAGCCAAGGGACCAGTAAAAATGAATTATTATTTAATGATAAACAAGTGCAATATCTATGTGTTCTGGAGACTGTCGAACAGGATGAATCTGCCCTGCGACTGTGTTCTTTATCTCATCCCCAAGTGAGTCTGCATAAGATTGTGAAGTTCTAGCAGGGAGAAGATGCAAAGTCTTTGTATAAACACTGCCAGAATTTAAAGTCTCATGTGGAATAAAAACAGGCTTTTGAAGACAAGCTTGCAGAGCAGAAACATTAAATATGAATTGAATATACGTCCCACCTGTTTTCCACACTTCTGTGACAGAAACTTGGTCATTACAAAGCTACTTTGATAAATGCGTTTGATTTGCTGAGGGAAAGTAGATTAACTGTGGCATTAATGGCTGAAAGCATATGACAGAGAACTGTAACTCAACACACTGTCCCTGTATCTCTATTAAATATCTAAATGATATTGGAACCACTGGGGGGAACTGTCAGTGTTTTGCTGACTTAACAATTCCTACGAAATGTTATGGCAAAAGTTAAAGGAATAGTGCAACATTTTGGGAAGCACACATATTTGCTTTATTGCCGTTATATCTTGTTTGTTTAATCTTTGTTTAATAAAACCAAAATAAACACATTGTTTTACAAGGAGTTATGTGCAGGACTAGTTCTTGACCTGACTGATGCTGTAACTTTTTGGAGTCTACGCTGATTGCCTTGCAAACATACAGTGAAGCTAAGAATCAAGGTAAAGTTACTGTGACTGGCCAAGAAATAGGAGATGTAACATGTAAATTAATGAGCTTTATATGTGCAGGATTTTGTCTTTTGGACAGAGCCAGGCTAGCTGTGTCCCCCTGTTTCCAGTGTTTATGCTAAGCTAAACACCTGCTGTAGCTTCATATATATTCAACTGATTTGAAATAAGCATATTTCCCATATGTTAAAGGTCCAATGGCATGCTGCTTTTTGGATGCTTTTATATAGACCTTAGTGGTCCCCTAATACTGTATCTGAAGTCTCTTTTATATAGACCTTAGTGGTCCCCTAATACTGTATCTGAAGTCTCTTTTATATAGACCTTAGTGGTCCCTAATACTGTATCTGAAGTCTCTTTTATATAGACCTTAGTGGTCCCCTAATACTGTATCTGAAGTCTCTTTTATATAGGCCTTAGTGGTCCCCTAATACTGTATCTGAAGTCTCTTTTTATATAGACCTTAGTGGTCCCCTAATACTGTATCTGAAGTCTCTTTTATATAGACCTTAGTGGTCCCCTAATACTGTATCTGAAGTCTCTTTTATATAGACCTTAGTGGTCCCTATACTAATACTGCATCTGAAGTCTCTTTTATATAGACCTTAGTGGTTCGCCTAATACTGTATCTGAAGTCTCTTTTATATAGACCTTAGTGGTCCCCTAATACTGTATCTGAAGTCTCTTTTATATAGACCTTAGTGGTCCCTTAATACTGTATCTGAAGTCTCTTTTATATAGACCTTAGTGGTCCCTTAATACTGTATCTGAAGTCTCTTTTATATAGACCTTAGTGGCCCTCTAATACTGCATCTGAAGTCTTTTTTATATAGACCTTAGTGGTCCCCTAATACTGTATCTGAAGTCTCTTTTATATAGACCTTAGTGGTCCCTAATACTGTATCTGAAGTCTCTTTTATATAGACCTTAGTGGTCCCATAATACTGTATCTGAAGTCTCTTTTATATAGACCTTAGTGGTCCCCTAATACTGTATCTGAAGTCTCTTTTATATAGGCCTTAGTGGTCCCCTAATACTGTATCTGAAGTCTCTTTTATATAGACCTTAGTGGTCCCCTAATACTGTATCTGAAGTCTCTTTTATATAGACCTTAGTGGTCCCCTAATACTGTATCTGAAGTCTCTTTTATATAGACCTTAGTGGTCCCCTAATACTGTATCTGAAGTCTCTTTTATATAGACCTTAGTGGTCCCCTAATACTGCATCTGAAGTCTCTTTTATATAGACCTTAGTGGTCCCCTAATACTGTATCTGAAGTCTCTTTTATATAGACCTTTAGTGGTCCCTCTAATACTGTATCTGAAGTCTCTTTTATATAGACCTGTGGTCCCTAATACTGTATCTGAAGTCTCTTTTTTTTTTTTTTTTTTTTTTTTTTTTAACTTAGTGTTTTTTTTTTAAAAAAAAAATTTTTTTTAAAAAATTTTTTTTTTTTTTTTTATTTTTTTTTAAATTTTTTTTTTTAAAAAATTTTTTTTTTCCCCTAATATTGTATTACAGCCACTAGAGCCAGTCCCACAATGATTTGAAAAAACAAAATGAATTTCCTCAGGACGTGCCATTTCTGTGTCTGTAGCTTTAAATGCTATTGCAAAGCAGAGAAAGGGGAGGTAACCTTGCTCCTTATGACCTCATAAGGAGAAGATTCCAGATTGGTCCATCTGAGCTTTCAATTTTCATGCCATGGGAGATTTAAGCAATTTAAAAAGAAAAGGACAGTGTATATTCATATACAAAAATAAAAAAGATTTAATTATATGATCTAATTATGTTGTTTTATGATATATTTATACTTTTATAGCAATGAATTTCATCTAGAAATGTTTTCTATTTAACTAAGCCAAAATTGCATATTTTTGTGATGATAAAACCAGAATATGGCACAGAGAATTATGTTGTAAATAATTTGTCAAAAAGGCAAAGATCTCTGTGTGCTCAAGTGAGATCTGGTGTTTTACCTTTGACTGTTGAAACAGGACGATATGTTAAGGTAGAAGAGGAAAAAACGGATCTGTCCCATGTGTTGTTTGAATGATGTAGAGAATGAGTTCCATTTTGTTTTCTATTGTCCTTTTTATTGTGAACAGCGTGATTTTTTGTTTCGTAAGATAAAATTAGAGATTGACTTGGTAAATATGGATGATGCGCAAAGACTGAGATGGCTGTTCACATGTGAAACATAAATTAGCCAATTATCTTGAGAAAGCTTGGGAGAAGAGGAAAAGCTCTTATTGAGATGATCTGTAGATGAGGATTTGTTTGTATATGCAGTGTGTGTATATGTGTGTGTGTGTATATATTTGTATTCATGTATTTCTCCGAATGATTTGTATATGCGACCGGAAGATGTTTGCTAAATAAGTTTGTGGTGTCTTGTAATCCCATGTGGGATGGGCCAAATGTTTGGCATGACACCGAAATAAAATGTAACTAACTAACTAACTAAGTATTTGGCCCTTTTCTTTTCTGACCAGAAGGCTCAACTCTTTTGCACACATGTTAACTCCTTAAATATATCCATTAACACTGACAAACTGAAATCCTTCAAGCTTCCCACTCTTCAGTGTAGGTGTAGTAAGTCTGACATTTCCCTAAAATTTCCCATAGAGGTAGGCAGAGTGCCTCTGTTAAAAGAAACTATAACAAGCTCCCCAAAGACAGCATTGTAGCTTTTCACAGACTGCAACAAAAAGAAAGCATTAAGGAACACTGTTGAAAATACAGACTGTTATTTATTTATCTTTCTGTTCAGCATCAGTGCCAGTGTGTACTTAATGAAAGCCAGACAATTGGTCATTTGAGAGCTCAGCTGTGGGTTGAGGGATAAAATTGAATGACCTATGCTAGGATTTGGTTGGTTGCCTCAGCCAGCACTGCTTCACTGTGCTGGTTGTGAGTGTACTGAGCGTACTCGCTGGTGTCATCATTCATCAGAGCACTGTCAGACACCTGCGACCCAAAACACTGGGAGGTAAGAGCAGTAGTGTCTTTTCATCCTTCCAGTGTTTTCTGGCTGCTTCATTTGCATGCAGTGTTTGCTGGATATTAGTACTGTGTCTCTTTGGTAGCAGCGTATATTTAGATCTCTATTGCAACAATGTTGGTGAGGCTAGTCACATCATCTGAGAGACAGTGGAACCCTGTGGTTGGCAATGAACAGCCTACCCATCTACTCTAATCAACCATCATGCCCACTGTAACTCACAATACAGTAAAGTGGGGGTTGGATAAGAAAATCCACAGCTCCACCTGTCCTCTGAGCTAAAATGACTTTACACTTTCTCACTGCCTCCACGCCACGAGAGTTCAAAAGCAGAACATCGGATTGAAATGCAAAACTCTGCAGTGAAATGTTATTTGGGTGCAGGGTTGTTTGGCATTCTGTGTTTCTCAGCACCTTATTTCTTGTTGATAGGTCAATTCCTGCCATCAAAGACTTCATAGACTTCATAGTCAGACTCCACCTGAGATAGTGCTGTCCTGTAAAAAACACTAACAAGCTTGCCATCTATGACTGCACACAGGCATGGATGCAGATAGAAAGTTGCATGTTCTCATACTCTCACACACACACACACACATACACACACACACACACACACACACACACACACACACACACACAGCAGAAGGCCGTAAGAAGCAGGTGTTTTCACATGCCTGGAGGGGAGATGAGGCGAGGCAGTGAAGAAATGACAGTGGGGAAGAGAGAACTTGATCTGGAGAGAGGGGAAAAGAGAGATGGAAGAGGTGAAGGGAGGGATGACGAGCTCTAAGGTCAGAAAGAAAGGGAGGTGGATGGAAAGAGGGAACTGGGAAGTAGAAGGAGCGAGGGGGTTGCATAATACGTGTATGTGATGAAGGGTTTTCTCTGATGCCGCATGTGGTGTAGCAGGGAGCCAGAGAGGTCAGAGGCAGAAAGTTAAGCTAAATAATGTACACAAGAAGTGGCAGCTGCCAGAAAAATCCAGCCCGTCTTTCACAGAGGCCTGCAGGATACATTCTAACTAGCAAAACACTGTACAGGCAGTTAGCTTCTGTCTCATTATTTTAAGACAGGGACAAAGTGACCAGGGCCGGAGCTACATATTCTATTCAGGGGACAAATACCCAATTAATTGTATTTAAATCACAGCAGTTGTCTACTTTTAAATTTACAAAAACAAAATGTATTAATATCCGCAAATAGTGTCTATCTTAAAATGAATTAGTACTTATTACCCACTTGAGGGATCATTGTCAGAAGATTTCTTCGGAGCTTATAAAAAAGTCCTGGACTGAATTACAGTAAATGTTACATATTAGTGAGATGCTTATTAAGCCTATTTCATCAGGATGCTGCCGTTACCTGCTTCTAAAACTGAAGTCAATATTGTGTTGGCTGGCAATATTGCCAGAAATTGCAAAAATGGTTGTTTCTGTCATTGTAGAAGCAACAGGTCACTTGGTTGACAGAGAATTAACTGAAAATGATGACTACATGACATTATTTGTGGGAAATTTTCAAGCAGGGCAGATTGAGTTGGCGTCATTTTAAAGACTTATAGCCCGTTTGGTCAGTGTAACGCTTATCAGTTCAATTTTCTAAGCACAAACGGACATTTGGAAAAACAGAAAAATGGGTTCCAATATCCAATTTTTCATTTTTTTTCGCCTTGACAAATTAAAAAAATTTGATCTTTAACCTGTTTTTCCAATTTTCTGTTTTTATTCAGAGGATCAGAAATTTAGAAAATTACAAAATTGCGTCTGGGCTCCAATTATTCAATACTGCAATGGTATTCTCTCCCTCGTTCTGCCTAGCTACGCCCCGCCCCCCCCACTCGAAACCATCAGTTGCAAGCACCTCTGACCCCAAAGTCTATCAGTTTTTCATTTTGGTCCATATGCAGTTAATGACCTGCATATTCCGCAAAGTATAGGAAGAGAATACCATGGCAGTATTGAATAATTGGAGCTCAGATGCAATTTTTTAATTTTCTAAATTTCTGATCCTCTGAATAAAAAACAGAAAATTGGAAAAACAGGTTAAAGATCAAATTTTTTAATTTGTCAAGGTGGAAAAAATGAAAAATTGGATATTTGAACCCATTTTTCTGTTTTTCCAAATATCCGTTTGGAAACCTAGCTAGCTATACTCTTGATAATCCTTGGGGGGAATTTTATTTCATAATGTCACATGTATTTATTACCCTCTCTCCCTGCCTCCCTGTCTCTACCCACCGCAGACAACTTCGCCCGAAGAGAGTCGAACCAGCGGAGCAAATAGACTTTCGGTTCACGGCTGTAACGTTACCGTTACGCCACCGTTAACAATCCCAGCAAACGTTCTGTTGCTGCCGTTAAGCTTGCTGATCTGGCAGAGAGTCACCGGGGGTTCGGGATCAGATCATAGGGATCAGACCTCCAGTGCTGGGTCTAATATTCTAATATTAGCTGCTGTTGCAGCTAGCTAGCAGCTAGCCACCAGCCCTGTGACCTCGGTCCCCGCGGTTCGCTCCCCGGGACTGACTCTGCAGAGCTGGCGTTACCTGCTCTATGATCAATGAGCAATGATCAAGGATTACCAAATTTCTCTCTCATATTGGTCCTCATAACCACTGAAAAACTAAAAAATCTAACCCAAAGTACAATTATTATGGACGTTAGCTGACATTAAGGGTTTCTGCTTCATTAAGGGAAAATTAGGGGAAAAGCTTTAACGTGATAACTATTAAGCTTTTTCACGTTAAGCGATTTTTTGATCACTGTTTATAAACAGTGATCAAAAAATCTAACACAAAGTCGTTATGGACGTTATCTGACTGATAACTGACTGATATTTGATTGATCATTGTTTAGGTACATTAAAGTTAAGCTTTTTCACGTTAAGCGTTTTAGAATGTCCCGGCTGCAGCTGAGGGAATCTGTAGCCTATAACTTCCGTTTTTTGCCCCCCTTTACATAAATATACATATGGCTATGAAATAGATCATGAAATACAGGCTTTAGTCATAATACTTCAATAGCCTAAATACATGTATGTTTTACTATGTATTTCGAGGGACTTTTATTTATTCCATCTATTTATATGCACGTTATATTTAAAGGAAGTTTGGTTATCTCACAGACTCAGACTAAAAGCAGCAGCAAGCCTGCCTGACATCAGTGCATCATAGCATATCACTATCTGCAAATAAAATAAAATATGAATAAATCACGAGCGCGGCAGATTCCCAGCTCAGCTAGAGTGGGTAACGCAGCTCAGTCCCGGGGAGCGAACCGTGGGGACCGAGGTCACAGGGCTGGTGGCTAGCTGCTAGCTAGCTGCAACAGCAGCTAATATTAGAATAGACCCAGCACCGGAGGTCTGATCCCCATGATCTGATCCCGAACCGCCGGTGACTCTCTGCCAGATCAGCAACAGAAAGTTTGCTGGGATTGTTAACGGTGGCGTAACGGTAACGTTGCAGCCGTGAACCGAAAGTCTGTTTCCTCAGCTGGTTCGATTGGGGCGAAGTTGTCTGCGGCGGGTAGAGACAGAGAGTCAGAGGGAGGCAGGGAGAGAGGGGAATAAATACATGTGACATTATGAAATAAAATTCCCCCCCAAGCATTATCAAGAGCACAGGTTTCCAAAGTAATTTTAGCTTGGGCTGAAAGCAACACTGGTAGACTATGCTGGCGCTGTTGCCTTGGAAATGACAACATCCGTCTCTCTGAATATGAAAAAAAACCTTTTTTCATTTCTATTTCCGAGTGATTTTATTTTTGTTATATGAAATAGAAAATGAAAATCACAGCATATTTTTAATTTCTCCCATCCCCTTTTGACCATGAAAAGGAAAAAAATGCCTTGTATTTCAATTTCAATTGTTGTATTTTAAAACGAAAATCAAATAACCATTCGTTTTTTGTGTTTTAAGTCTGTTTATGAAATGAAAATCGAATGAACGAAAAAGTACACGGACCGTTTGTGTACAGAGGTTGAAATATTTGTTTATGAAAATAGCCGGCCACGTGTAAATGTAGCAAAAGACAATTTATACAAAGCACACATGATCCCCAAGACAACAGCCAACAAAATGAAAACCCCTTATCAAGTCTGAATAATGTATTGGCACCATGGGTGATTATAAATACTTGACTAGCCTGTTTTTTGTCTCCAATGTCACTGCTGGTTACATATATACTTAAGCTAGTATGAGAACTGACCATGAATATATATATATATATATATATATATATATATATATATATACGGTATATTATTCTTGATAGATTATTCATTTTGAATGTGTGTAGGATTGAACAAATATATGAATTATTTGTGTATCATTAATCATTTTTGTATTTTATGAACTGCTACTTAGATTATTAAATTAACCTACTTAAAATGTATCTGGCAATAATATTGGCTTTCATGTGTGGAAGGATTTGGCTCAAGGTTGGCGCAAGAGAGAGCTGATGCAGTATTCGAAATGTGAAGTATTTTGTGCTCTGTAAAATTCCAACTTTCTCAGCTGAAGACAGAATTATTATGTTTCTTTGTTTTTTACGTCAAGTCAAGCCAGTTTTATTTGTGGTGGCGACAGGTGGCAAATCACAAATTTGCCACAACAGATTGCAAACATATATGAAGAACATGGATTCAAGAAGATGTTGAGCAATGTCCAAGCGCAGCTAAACACTGGCAGGAACTGGGTCACACAACCCCCTCTCTACTAAGCAATGTATCGTAGAAAGGTAAGAAACAATGAGATTGTAATGAGACATGGAAATATTAAATTCTAGGCTATTGTTATAGTTGGGTGAAGAAAATGGCTACAGTGAACTTTATCAGTGGAATTAATACATACATAAAAATTTCACAATCTCTTTGTGAAAGACTTTTTAGCCTGTGGGGAGTCTGCTAAGATGGTGCTGTCTGATAATAAGGGATCATCATATTACCTAACACAAGGTGACATTCTTCTGTGTTAACTTAATACCAGAACAAATGTCTATATCCCCAGTATAAACCTGTCAAATAGCCACGAAAACAAGTGCATACACAAACAGCAGAGGCTGATGACTGTGGGTAAAATCACCTAAGCAGCCTGGGAAAACTATCACAAATGATACAACTAATGCTGGATAACAAGCACCGGAGTGCCTAAGGCCTTAAATAGCCTCATAACAAAAATCCCTGCATGTTGTGACATTGCTGAAACTATCCACCAATATAAACCCACTACTACTACTTTGGCAGTGGCTTTACATAGTTAGGAGTGATGATGGAAGGATAAGAATACTGGCCCTGATGAGGTCTAAAAGAGAATGTGCTCCAAGAAAGCACAAACCACAAATCTGTACATGCACAGGCATGCATGATCCGACAAAATACAACGGAGATACTGTAAAACAGGATACACCAGTGACTAAGAGAATTAACGCACAGCACTATTCCTTCAGTCCCCGGGAACATGCAGCCATCTGAAATAAAAATGGAAATGGCCCTTGTAGGGAGCAAAGGAAACCCTCTCAATAGTTACATAATAGAAAAGGCCCTGAGCTGTCTCTCTCTCTCTAACACACACAAAAACAAACACCACCTAAGCATGGACTCGCACGCCTACGTATACAACAACAACAACACACACACCTGACAGGCAGAAACACATTCTTTGGAACTAACAGCCTAGGGAGGCTCTGACACAACCACCTGCTCAGATTCAGTCAGAGGCACTACTATTTATTAGAGCCCACTGCATCCTAGAAAAACAGCATTAGCTGGTGGCTGCAGTAAGTCACAGCAGATACCTGCTTGTACCTTGGCAGGGGAACGATGTTGAATGAACACTGATAAATGATTCCAAGTCCCCTGTGGCTCAAAGTGCGGATTTAACATACATGCAGTTATTTTGAGGCACACCTAGTCCCATGGTTTGTCTCTGGCTCTAAGATAAAGCCCTGGGAGAAACAAATGCCACACAGTCACAGTCTGGTTGACAGAGATATCACTGGCCGGCGCTATTCAATCCTCACCAAATAATGAAGTCGTCAAATGCAATGACTCACACACCCTGACAGATGAATTCTGAATAGATAGGAAGAGCATTTGAAGTGTGTATCAGAGTGAGGAGGGTGTATCACAGGGGCTGAGGCCTCAGAGGCAGACACAAACAGAATATATTTGCTTGTGGTCAAATTGTAGCATATGAGCACGTGTATAAAAAGCATGTGCATAAGTAGTTGTCCTTTTTCAACACTGCCCTACTATTTGCCCAACTAGCCACTGTCTGCCGACTCATGCATTCATAATAAATTGATAGAATTGCATAATATGATTATAACCAGACAGACCTAGGTTAGCCCAAATCATATAAGAGTTCTCATGAAACTCTTAATCTGCGTGAATCCCTTAATAAGACAGTCCCCCTCTCTGACAAGTTGACAGCAGAGCTTCGGGCACAGCATTAGTAACACACAGGGAACTGTCCTCTCATTGGCATAGGAATTAACAAAGCAAAGTGTTTGTTATAGAGGAGAGGAGAGGAGAGGAGAGGAGAGGAGAGGAGAGAGAGGAGAGGAGAGGAGAGGAGAGGAGAGGAGAGGAGAGGAGAGGAGAGGAGAGGAGAGGAGAATGACTGGGGGAGAAATCCATTTAAATGAAAGGGAGAAGAGAGGCGTCAGCATTAGCAGTTAATCCACTGCAGTGAGAATGCTTTCTCTCCGCCTGCGGCCTCGAGGCTCCAGTAGTCATCCTAACAGGACGACTGTAACATACACTGCACTGTATCACAAACACAAACAACAGATCTGATCCTCCTGACATGAGATCCATTCCATATAAACAATGCATGACTTACCAGACATAAGACAGCAACACAAAGATTTAAGGTTGAAGCACCATCCATCCGTGTGACTGCACTACAGCTGCGTTACCATGTTATGTCATATTGTACATATATAGTATATCTATGGATGCTACCTCCATGCTCAAGATGCAGTCATAAATCCCAGCATTTGAGCCCGCTACAAATGAACTCCCCTTGCCATACAAACACACACAAGACATTCCCAGTGCTAGGAGTCCAAGGTCCCTAACCCCAGGGGAGGGCCACACGCCACAAAAGTGCACATACAAAGGGAGCATCTCTCTACTCCCCTCTGTTTCTCTCCCACCCCTTTCTCTCTCTCTCGCCCACACACTTTCTCTATTTAGCTCACACTTAAAAAGGCTGCCTAAAGATAGATGCAAGAAGATGAACAGGAGACAGCAAGTGTCATGGCAACAACGTGCAGTGGCTCACAAACACTATTTAGACCAGAAAGAAAAAGTTATAATAAAAGCCTAACAACACAACACAGTTGTGTTGACGTGCCAGGATCGAACGCCCGGGGCTCACTATTCAGCGGCTAAGTAGACAGCATCTCTCATGAAAATGGACTGCTTATTGTACTACAAATGTTGTGTTTAATCCTCACTGACTCCTTGTAAATAGTTTGAGTTTCAGTCTACTGTAGAAAATGTGAGCTCTACCCACATAGCTTTACAACACTGACACATTGACTTTATTTTTCTTATATATTTTAGTGGGAAAACATGAAATGCTAATGAATATGAATTTGTGATTTTGAAAGAATCATGCTTTGAAACATTATGCATGATGTTCTTTACACAATGAAAGAAAAGAAAATGAGAGTCTGTGAAACCTTGCATGTAGGACTCAGTAGAGATGCAATTTAGTATGATCAAACAATAATGTAAATAGTGTTCAGCCCTATGCATTGCAGTTCTGTTCTGTAGGTATAGATGTTGGATACAGCCCAGAAATGTTCACTACCCCGTCAGGATGTTTCAGAGAAACTCTGCATCTCCTTCCAGTAGAATCCCCCTGAGGCCACTTGCACATCAAAGCACAGATTCTGAAATGCATGGTTTCACTTCCTGAGTAGTATAACTCAGACGTACTCTGAAACTAATTTTACACAACTCACAGAGATGCGTTACACTTCTCATAGATTCCAGCACTCTAGGTACACGAAAATCATTTAATGTCATTCTTATTCCTGCGTTTGTCTGCATGTGCACTCGTTAGATAAAAAAAACATCTGAAATTTTGGGAGTCCAATTCAGGATGAATAACGGCCTAACAGCGTAAATACGTGCCTGATTGTGCGCCTAGCCATTCATACCGGGTGCGTATTTCTAAGCGCCGGTCACAAAGCAATCCTTCTTCTCTCTCTCCCTCTCTCTCTCGCCGATAGAAAGAGACAGGATGAGTGGGGAAAACTGTGGTAATTGCTGTGTGTGTGTGTGTGTGTGTGTGTGTGTGTGTGTGTGTGTCACTCTCTCTGTTTGTCCGTTGGTCTCTCTCTCCGTGTGCCTGATCGCGTGTCTCGCTGTGAGAAGTCAAGACAGCCCAAATCACCATGAACCTAGGTGTTTTATTTTTGTAAAGTATCCGGCTGCATTGTGGTCTTCCTGTATGTGATTACCTGCCTGGCTTGACACATACGCTCACGTCTCACGCAAGAAATAGAGGAGACGCCGAAACTATCGCTGCAGCGCACGGGCTGACGGACGGCATGCGGACGCTACGCACGGGCTCACGCGGATGCTACGCGCGGGCTCACGCGGATGCTACGCGCCTAATGTGAACGGACAGATTGGATAACATGGGCGGCGAAATAAAAATAGCTGCGCTACCCTGCTATACGTGATGCTTACGCACCCGGTGTGTTTTGGCTGTTAGAGTACTGGATGGCATTAATACATATGGCCACCATCTTCACTTATCAGTCCCTTTATTATGATGAAACATTGACCAGTGCACCGTCATCTCCACATTACCAGTTATCAGTGAGAGGCTATTTATCAGTCACACTCCTACTCTGTTATACGTCCTATTATCTCATATACATCTGCTCATATATGCGACAGGTGAACAACTTCCGTGTGACATGCACGTCTATGTGCATTCAATATCAAATACATAGTGGTCCCAATATTTTGTAAGTCTGTACGTACTGTGATTTTTATGAATGACTCAAAAGCCTGACAGAAACAAGAGTGAAAGCAGTGTGACCAGATGAATCCGTATTCATGGGTGTGTGTTTATGAGGGTGTGTGTTCGACTCACAATGTTGACCTGCAGCGGTTCTGAACCAGGTCTTAACAGTCTCCTCCTCCTGCAGCTACTGGAGCCTCCAGACCGCAGACGCACCGACGATGACGACTGACCCATGACTGGGGGACAGACACGTGCAGACAGACGGGCAAACAGACGATCAATTTAACAAACACACATCAATCAACAGTCTGCATATTCACAAAAAAATTAAAATGTGCGAGAGTACCTGACTGAGGCAGAAGCAGCGCCAAGGCAGTGAGAGTGCTGGGGGGGAGCGGCAGGGAGCGACACCGCTGGAGAGATGCCCTTAGCGGGGGCTCTAACGGTGACACACCCGGAGGGCGAGACAAGGCCTAGAGGGTACTGAGTAGTTAGGACATCTCCTATATTCCATACAGAGTTACTTTTATGCACACATACAAGGTTGAATGCACACATTCTCCTGCCCTTCACGTAAAAAAAAAAATTCTACCTTACTGCCTTGTCCCCTTTATGCAGTGAATTAAAGTATTTCACATCCAGCAAGTCTATTCTGGTGCATCGGTCGGTGTGCATGCCCTGCAGCAAACCATGAGACTATACATCATGCCAACCGGGCGGTCTCTCAGGTTAAAATGAACTGACTCTGAGTTAGGGCAATGAGAAGTAGAGCTTATGGGAGCGATGAGGCAGAAAATTGGCGACAGAGAAAGACTAAGAGTGAGGGAGAGGGAAAAAGAAGCCACAAAGAAAGAAAGAGAAAAATAAAGGGTGGGGGAGAGAAAAAAAGAGGGAGGTGCGCTAAAAAAGAAAAGAAAAGCAGCATCCGGAAATACAGGCCTCTGTAAATAGGCCAGAGCATGTGTGCATTGTTGCAACAAACAGTGAGTGGTGTATAAATACTGGGTTAGTACTGGGCTGCCCTTCAAAGTCTGTAGTGTGTGTTTGATTCATTATGGGCTTGAGCTATATTTATCAGTGAGTTGGTGGACCCTACTAGTGAGACTCTGCTCTCCAACTTTCATTTTTTCAGCATTAGGATTTGATATATTTATGCCTACTGTATATAAATACATTTACTCAGTATAAATGTGTAATTGGTATTTATGAGACTGCTTTTTTCTCATTTTTATATCAATGTTTGTATATTCATTTGACATCTTACTCTGTGGTGCAGCTCCGTGGACTGCATCTCCCTAGTAACACTGGTCTCTATAACAGAGCAAGGCCTGGAGCGAGCAGCCATCCGTCTTTGCCCTGGAGAGTGTTGCATGGTGGGCGCAGGCCTGCGTCTCCGCCGGCATAGTGAGCCAACCTCACTATAATGGTCGTAGAGATCTCGGTCTAGGTTGGGCCTCCGCAGGTCCAATACAGCTGAGGCCGGGCGAGGACGAGGGCGACGCAGGGGCTTGTGAGGTACAGAGGTCTTCTCTGTGCTTGAGTGGGGCATGGCTGGGCACAGCTGCCTTCCACCGCAGCCTGCCTGGCTGGCAATCTGCTCACACAGCTGTGATTGGCACAGATACTCAGCAATTTGGCCCAGATAAAGGTGCAACAATGCATTTCTTGTGTTGGGAATTGGGAGGAATGTCTCTAAGGATTCAACAAAATATAACTCATTTCATTTAAAAAACGATTCCACTAACCACGAGCTCATGCTCCTAATTGCTAGGCATCAGTAGCTAACCACAAGTGCCAAGGAAGCCCCTGAATGGCAGTTAAAGCTTAGAGAATAAACGGAAAGACAGGTGGATTTAACATGTAAACAGTTGCTGTTTAGGGAGGATTTTCCTGGTGCCATAATTTCTCCTAAATTATTGTAGGACTGCACATTAACACCCTTCCCAAAAACTGATTCACATAGGCCTTGCATAATAAACCCCTATGAAAGTGTGCTGAGTATGGAGATGTCACATCTCATTTTGTCATCAGCAGTTAGAGCTAACATGTCCTGACTCGTTGGTGTGACTAGAAGGGGATGACTAATGGCTCCACTGGAGTGAGAAGGGAAGGGTGCTGTCATGAAGTGCAGACGTCACAGAGCTCTATGGCTACTGCAAACAAACGCACGGCCAGCTTGATGGGAAATAGGGTTTCCTTGCATGCTACAAAAGGCTGGCTAAGCAGGAAGGGACAAACTCCTCTAATATGATGTTGTCCGCCATTATAATCACTGTTTCCTCCTCTCTCCAACAGATGGGGCAAAAGGACAACTGTAGAGTAGGTGCCCAATTCATGTCCTCACAGGCTGGTGTCTGGACTGTTTTGTTTCTCCCTGACAGTTAATGAACCACACCTAGGACTTGTATAATGATTAAATGAGTAACAGCTCTGGCATTATTCTAGTTTGTTGTTGATGATTTTAAGAAGCAAAAGAATGACCATGGTTAAAACAGTTACATGAATGGTATTTCTAGCATCTATGCCGTAATTACATGTTGCATGCTTTTGGCAATGTTAATGATGTGGAAAAAGCCTGCAATGGAATTAATGTGAGACACATTGTACATGAAAATATATATATATATATTTAAACAGAATAGTAGTTCTGCAACACAAATTACTGATTTCATTAACAAATGCATTTATTAAAATTCAGTGGCTGGTAATTATTATAGCTCATTTTGTATTTAAAGTCACATACCTTAAATATTTCCTCTGTGGAATCTGATGCTGGTACCCTATTGGTTGTGCTCTCTTTATCACCTTGTTGTGATTGGACATTCACTTCCTGTATGTGGTGGGAGTCAGGTGGAGCATCCCTGGAATCCTGCTCATTTCCTGTCTGTCCCTCTACCTTTTCCTCTTGACACAGACAGTTTAATGGATCCCTTTCAAACTCTGCTTCTTTTTTAGTCCCCGTGGTTGGCCCTGACTGATAGATGTGATTCTCCGCTATGGCTGTAGACCTGTGGTTTGTCTCTCTGTCTACATGTTTGTCTGTGCCCTCATAACTCTGAAGGCCATTGACAGCTTGAGATCCTGGGCATGGCCTAAAGGCTTTCAGGACCACCTGAGGGGATCGTCCACCTGTCACAGGTGCTGGAGCCTCGCTGTCAAAGCTACTGGAGTGTGAGGATTTAGCGGTTACTGGTGATGATGGAATAGGCTGGGATTGTTGGTGTTCTTCACTGTGAAGTGTCAGGGACACACTGTGAATGTTGTCCACTGTGGCCTTGGTCACCTGTGGGGAGCTCGTCGGTGTCCTCTCTCCCTCCGGAGGAGAGAAGGAGTGCGATGTTGTCCGCCATTTCCTGGCCGTTTCTGCTACACTGTTGAAAAACTTGAACAGACCACCAAAGTGCCCCTTTGGGTCAGAGTGTTTTGGGGGCGGTGGTTGAAAGTCTCTGACACTCTCAAAGTCTACAGAACCATAGTCTGAGTCCATGGTCTTGTCCCAAGAGGGAAGCTCTGAGTCAAAGCTCCTCTCTGAGTAGACAGGGTTGGCCTTCCCCAAAAGGGAAATCCTCCTCAGGTAACTCCACACATCTTTGTGCCTCCTTCCCCTAGCCTGGTGGGTGCTCGGGCTACCTTTAATGCTAGGCTCTTCACAGCCTGCAGCTGTTTTGTTACAGTTGGTTGAGTTGTTGTGGCTTCTTTTAGTATAGCAAACTCTTTCTGATGGTTTACAGCCATTCTGAGCCACAGGCTCTCCCGTTACAGTGGGCTGGTGGCCGTCTATAGGAGCTGTGAGGTCGATGTCTTCGAACGAGCAGTCAAAGTCTCCTGTGTAGCCAGCATAGGAATGCCTCTTGCCACGTTGTCTGAGTGTGCTTCTGCTGGACTGCTGAGGAGTGCCAATGTCCCGGCAGAAGGATTCGTCATCCACCAAGGAGTTGCTAAACTTGGCAGTAGACAATTTACCTGTCTTACCTCTAAACACAGAGGGGGGCTTAAGCTTTTTGAAGGAGCGAACTTTGTCAGCAAACGAGAGTTTAGGGATGGAAGCCTCCCCGGGCAGGATCATGGAGTGGGGTCTGCGCTCCAGTTCTGAGACAGCTCTCTTTCGGTTCAAGATCTTCCAGATACCCCCTGTGACACGGGGCCTCCGGATGACCTCCTGTCTGTCTTTGACAGGGGTCTGAGAAGAGGCAGCCTGAGTCTCTCCTTCCCCCTCTGCAAGCCCTGGTCCAGCCTCCTGGATATAAACACTGCTGGTCTCATTCTCCACATCCAGAGAAACATTAAACACTCGGTTGACAAACCCATTAGGGTTGGTGCTCACAAGGGCAGGGTTGTCAGTCTGTTCCATCCTCTCTCATTCTACAGTGTCAGCTATCAGCTCCAATGGACATCATGTCTCTGGCCTCTCTCTCTCTCTCTCTCTCTCTCTGTCTCTCTCTGTCTCTGTCTCTCTCTCTCTCTCTCAAACACCTGGAGGAACAAAACCACATTTTTATTCAGGGGTTTGACATTAAACTGACTGCCTTTTCTTTTCATATCATGCTTATTCTGTCTCGTTCTGTCTGTCTGTAGATGTAGGCCATAAATGCAAAACATGTGAAATTTTCTCAGTGGAGGTTAAGCTGCATTTTAGCTTCACAGGAGGTCAAATGTTCAATAATAGACAGTTATTCTACCCTTAGAAGTCTCATTTTATGATTCTCTGACACAGGCTTTTGTACCATGAGTCAACAGTCACAAAAACCCACCGTCCTCCCCTCATATTTGGTCCATATTATCCAAAGTAATTATTTGAGACACGGTCCCCCATCCACCATTTAAACCAGGAGGCTGTGTTGTCATGGAAACACTCACTACAGAGATGTCTGGTTATTTCAGGCCTGCTCCGGCTGTGTGACATCATCATAGCTCAAATAAGCTCCTTCTGAGGAGGAAAATGCTCAACGAGAGCCACACTGCTAGGCCTACATGTTAATTACCCACATTCATAATCCTTAATGTATGGAAGCAAAATGTGAAATTGGGGCCTCCAGCATGTTTCTTTGTTGTTACATATGAGATCATCACCAAATATGTGTTTAATTTAAGATGGCCTTTTCGAAGAATGTCACAATTTAATTAATACTTATTTTACTGATACGCTTTTTAACAATACTATGAAGTAGATAATAGAAAGTGAGTGCTCAATCATTCCAAAAATGTAAAAAAGAAAAAAAAGTCAGTTTACAAGTAATGTAAGGCTAGCTAGTCTCCAATCACACATTAGCAAAACTTAGGCAATTAAATATTTAATTAAATAACGTCTCTTTAACGTTGCTTGACTATTAATATTGACTTCCTCCATGGTTATAATGTCATAAGCAACTAAAATATACAGATAAAAAAACATTTGTTGTTGTTTAGTTTCCATAATTCATTGCTAGACTGCCACAAACCCTACGGGAGCTAGCATCTCGGTTTCCATCTCAAACTGACAGGTCACTTGATAGCCTACGTTAACCACTGGCAGGTTAAGTTTGGGTTGGGCGTCGTTTTTTTTTTTTAAATATGGCGACAATAAAAATTGACAAATAAATTGACATTAACGTTGCAGCAGGTTTCCGAATTCTGTTTCATTAACGGTATAATTGCTTTGTAATTTAGTACGTTACAGCGTTGTTGGATTCACCGTGCAATACAGTAGCTAATCATTACCTTCTGAAACTTTCTTATTAAGTTAAACCCGCGAAAAATAAAACGCATCCCCTCTCACCACTTCCATTTAGACCATTAGAGCTGTTAACTTACCCCCAGAAAACTTCCCCCGTTTTAAATGGGCATCGTCGTTGCTGTCCGTAAAGTCAATAAAATCACCGTCTTTCACCCCGGGCTGAACGTATCCAGTGCAGGCTACTTCACGGGCTAAACTTCTCTCCATGAAGTTATTTTGCGGACAGCGACTCCTCCGTAGAACTCTCATGTGTTTTCTTTTTGCCTCTAAACTTCGTCAGCTATCACCAAACTGAGAGAAAGTCCCCGAGTTAGCGACAGACCGGTGAACTCTTGCCCTGTAAGCTCCTGCAGACGCCGACACTCTGATTTGTGATAAAGCTCTCACGCAGACAGAGCAACACACACACACACACACACACACACACACACACCAACACACCCTTTTCACACTCACACACATACACACACACACACACACACACACACACGCTCAAACACACACATAGCTACACACTCAGTCAGAAACACATGGAAATTGTAATTATGTTAATTTAAGTGTGGCTGTTAGATAAATGTGGTTATATATTAACTATAATACATTATAGGTTATTTGATTGGGATGTTTACCATGCTTTTAATAATTTTATTGTTATCCCTTAAGTCATTCAAATCCTAATATTTTTTTCCATAGCCATTATGAAAAAAATTCTATAATGTAGCCTATACATTTTTTTTTTGTCTGTTTGATGGATTAATAAGGGAGCACTTATATATTTTTAAAGGAACATCAGTGAAAACAAATAATTGATTGAACTCTGGTCTTACTAGCTGATCCTCCTTTGGGATTTACATTGAATGTGAAAATCCTTCTATTGAAATGGCACAATGGGGAGAGGGAGCTCGGGGGGGGGGGGACTGAAGGAATTCACAAAAACTAAACAGCTCCAGAGCTCCATAGCCATGAAAGAGGAGATGGTGGAAGAAGGGGCCTAAATTTAAACATTTCCTCTTTGTCCTGTTTTGGGCCCATTGTCATCGCATGGCGTTCTCCCTTCTGCACAGGAAGGAGTGGATCTGACATCAACGCTCTCAGGCTGACAATGCCAGGAAGTCTGTCTGACTGGATGTAAATATCTCGATGCTTCCCTTGCTTGCCCGAGGAGCCGTTCTCCTCTCCGTGGAGCATGTTGGAGCACTTGAGGGTGTAGTAGTAGTAGTAGTAGTAGTAGTAGTAGTAGTAGCAGAAGCAACATAGTGATTTACATGCTACACTTCCCCTATAACTCATCCGCAACTGTCACAGTGAATTACAGCAACCTCATCTTCAAATGACCTCTCCTCTGATGTAGAATTTCTTCTAGCACATGGATTCTTACACTTAATAGGCTCTTTTTTTTTATTTCTGTAAATACAGTAACCTATATTTGTCTATTTCTGTGTTTTGCTGTTTCTCCTCTGTACCACCATATTTCCTCATAGTTTTGCGTTGACTTATTGTTTGTTACTCTCCTTTACTTCCATTCCCTCATGTCTTCCCTCCCTCCCCTTACTCAGTCACTTCCTCACAACCCCAAGCCGTCTTCCTGTTGTCCCCTCCCGTCACAAAAGACATACTGGCTCAAACAGGCCGAATGTTTCAGCTCAGATTTGGCTTACACAGACATGAAACTAACTCTTATCTTTAGAAAATAAATTTATCCAAACAGCATTTTGTATGAATGACAGAAAGCACGAGAGAAAAAGAGAGTGATGAATGGAGGGAGACAGATTGGAGATTGGTGGTCTCACTACCAGCTGGGCCCTTGTCTGAAATGATACATTTTGTTGATGTTTGGCGAGCTGCGTACATTACAGCGAGTTCACTTTCTCGCCTATTTACTGTGAGTGTTTAACACTCTTTGAAATGATGTCATTGGCTTCTCATTTTCAGAACAATCGACCTCTTCCTCCTCTTCCTATGACACGGTCCCCACTGCTGGGTTTGGTGGAGATTACTGGAGACAAACACTTGCTGAGTTTAGGCCCAGCTGTAATTATTTCACCAGTCTTTGTCAAAGCAGCTGAGTGAAAACAGGCTGCCGTGAAAAAGCCGGCCAGACAGGGAGGAGGGGGGGCAGATATGTTGTGATATCAAATGAAAGGCTTACTAAAGCCTGGGAACTGGATTCGGGAGGTATAACTCGTGTGAGAACAGCTGGGAGGTCAGACACATTTTGTTTCCAGTGCAGGTGTTTGGGGACATTGAAGCTCAAACACTGTGTATTTGTGTAATGTTATTGGATGTCCTTAGATGGGGAGATTGCTAAATTTAGGGGAGATGCTGATGACGCTGTGAGCATGTATATACTATGGCTTAGAGCTGCAAATCGATTAATGGATTAGTTATCTAACCATTAAATTAATTGGCAACTATTTTGATAATCTATTAATCGGTTTGAGTAATTTTTTTATGAAAAAAAGTAACAATACTCTGATTCAAGCTTTGTAATTGTGAATGTTTCCTAATTTCTTCTCTCCTCTATGCCAGTAAAGTGAACATCTATAACTTGTGGACAAAACAACACATTTGAGAACATCATATTGGACACGGATCGACATTTTTTAGACCTAAATGATTAATCGACCTAATCGATTAATCAAGAAAATACTCAACAGATTAATCAACAAAGAAAATAACCATTAGTTGCAGCCCTACTGTGGCTTTGTAGTCATTGGTATGTTCACACACACACACACACACGCACACACACACACACACACACACACACACACACACACACACACACATATACACATTAACATTTTGGCCCATTTTTGGTATAAAATGGGCCCAGGTATAGTTGCCTCCAGTGGTAGAAGAGAGTTTGAATTACACTGACATTCCTGACATTCCCTCTGCTCTGACCTGCATACTTCCCTGGCCTGGCTGCACATGGCACCACCACACACACTCACTCACTCTCACACACACACACACACACACACACACACACACACACACACACACACACACACACACACACACACACACACACACACACACACACACACACACACACACACACACACACACACACACAAACACACACATCTGAGTCCATCCTAGAAGATCAAAGTATCTGTGACCTGCACAGATACTTTGAGCTTTACTGCAATCAGTTTGGGATAATCAATCACTTTGGCTCGCACACACATACGTACTAGCTCACATGGCACACACATGGACCGCTGGAATGTTAACGTGTGTAAAGGTCTGACTGTTGTTTTTGATGGGAAGGTCTCACTCAGTCTCACTATACGACTTATCTAGCAGCCATCTGAGAGGGCCATAGAGAAAAAGAAAGAATGAGAGGGACAGGACAGAGGGAGTGTGTGTGTGTGTTTGTGTGTGTGTGGAGCGTTCAGCTGGGGACTTTCAGCCATTATCAGGATGAATCTGAAAACAGGAAGGCGGGATCCATTAAACAAGACGAGCGGAAGACAACCACAGTTCTACTTCCTGTTTTAGAGCAAGGGAGGAAACCGCAGATTTTTTAGGAATTCAAATAAGAATCAACACTCTGGAAGGAAAATCTTTATAACAAATAAATGCTCTTGTTTTGCCAAAACTATGAGCATTTATGGGTTCATTTTTGTAACAGGCCTACTATTTTCTTTTGGTCGGACCTATTGTAATGTGGAATTTTAGTAAAGCAGTTTTTTTAGCTTTCCTTTGTGCAAATTCTGCTGTCAAAAGTCAACAGTGTGATCGGGCAGATGTTTATCACAGTTCTGTATCTGGGTGATTGTTGATCTGGCTCTGTATCTTGCAGATGCCCACAGGCTTTGGGCTGAGCTGGACTTGGCTGTGTTTTTGGGTCAGTGGCGGTGAGAGAAAAGCAGCCCAGCATACAAAACACCATTTCCGCTCATCTAGGGGCTGCCACTTCTTCGGAGAGCAAAGTTTCAGATTGGGAAAAACCCAGGGGACGGGGTGATAAAGGAAGGGATCGCAGTGAGCGGAGGAGGGATATTTAACTGAGAAGAACAAAAGGAGATGAAACATTGTGTCTTCTCAACACAATGTGTGTGTGAGATCTAAGACTACACAATAAGTAGGTTGACTGATAGTAAACTGGCATTCCTCTCACTGATTTGTCAGTAAGAAAGTTCTTTTAGAGTTGTCTCTTTTTAATCTCCTTGAAGAATGTCGACTTCTGACCACATCCTTGTCTCTGGTCAGTGTCCTTTGCGCTGGTTAGGTTGTGAAAAAAGTGGTTTTGGGCAGCGCAGTTTTTAATGGTGATGGGGCACATTATTACGCCTATCAATGATAACCGGATAAAATCCCTCCCCTCCATCCCTCTCTATCTCTCTGTGCTCGCTGCAGCTCCTTTACCGTGTCCTAGTTAGAGGCGAAGAGAACTTCCCATTCCTTTCCTGCACATCCTGTCTTATCACCGAGAGAGGGAGCAAAAGAGGGAGCGAGTCTGACATTTTGTAAGTTTACATTGTGCTAGTAGCATTATCAAATTATTCATTCGCTCATAATCCCAAGATTAGAAATAGCCTTTCTTGAAAACATCCTCTGTAGTTATTTATCTTGTAACCCATGGTTAAAATACATGCTGTTTGAAACAGTCTAATGCCTGTCTAAAATGTTGCAATAGGAACAATTTATTTTTTTAATATTAGTTGAAAGAAAATGTGATTTATGGCTATGATACAATCAAGAATTGACTAAGCATGTCATTTCTATTACCATGATATTTTTATTTGAATCTTTCTTTCAGTGGTCAAACATTGCTAAGAGGGTAGAGCATTTTGCAGCAGGTCATGTGTTTAAAGACTTTCTTTTTTTATTCTATTTGTATAATAAGTAATATCTACTTAAATCTTATCTGCATGTTTAATGTCTCAAATCTGTAATGTAGCAGAGGCATATCAGTCTTCATTGTTATCATGGACCTCTAAATAAGTTATTTTACCTTTTGGTGTTTTTATTCTTTGCCATACTTCAGTTTTATGCAACACCTATTTAGTTATATGCTATTTATAGTTAGTTTTGGATTGCATCATTTTGGATTTCATGTTTCTGCATGCCCATTTTCGATTAAATTGGTGCCTTTTGTTTAAGTTTTTCTTTCTTTCTTTCTTTCTTACGTAAATATCTGGACAAGTGTGTTATATGTATGGGTTGTTTTATGACAGAATAAAAACAAACTGTTGTTGTATGTGTTGGAGTATGCCTGTTACTTATGCTCTTCTAAATGTGCACCCCTCCCCGCCATCCTAACAACCATCCGCCCCTTTAAAAACACACATGTCCACACTAAGAACCTCTCTGTTAGTGTGATGTAACTGCATGCAGAGGTTGTTAGACTTGCTAAATATCCAAAAGCAGAGATACACTCGAGTGAAGAGAGACATCTAGAGGAACCAGCCGAAACTGTTCTCTTAATTTATTTACCAATAGGGTATGAATGGCAATTCTTTCCACATGTCAAATTTGATGTCTTGAAATACAAAATACACACATTTCGGCAGAGAAGGCTGCCTCTCGCAGAAACATGCTGTCACTCCACATGTTAATACTTAAAAGTTGTGTATGAAACTTCCTCTGCACCAATCTGCAGTTAAGGTCTCCTGCCACACGATGGCACTCTGGCTCTTTCAGAGGACATGACATACATCTTTCCAGTAAAATAGTGGATTACAAGACAATCCTTTATTATTAAAAATCAGATATCGCGTTCATTTGAGAATATTGTCTATTTCAGGAGTAATACCACACAGGCAAATCCAGGTTTCAGGGGAATCTAACTAATAGAGTGAAACCAGAGGAGTTGATCTGAAATGATGAAATGAAATTGACCAAATTTTGCTGTGAGGATTTTAATTAAGTACCAGAGTTCCGGGGTGTAGTTCACTCTCTCATTGAATTATTGGTTGCTGTTAGATAGGTTCAATAAGAAACTGCTACCAAACCTGATAAAGAGCCGAGATTGGGCTCTGCACTGGTCTGCACCTGAATTTTGGGGGAATTAATGACAGAGGTACCCTAAGGATGTAGGCTCTTCTCTCTGTAATGAAGGTGTAGTTACATGTGCAGTAGCTCCTTAGTAACAGCCAGCCATTATGTGTTTCCAGGAGTCCTCTCCATTGGAATTCAGCCTTTAGCCGTGTGTCAATCAATGGGCCATGGTCATACTGCTGAAGCTGTGACCGCAGATACACTTTTGAGAAAATGTGCCTCGAGCTAAAAAGTAATTTGGTGTGTGAAAGTAAAGAATTAGACCTCGGAGATGTGGCTAGCATTAAAGTTAGATGTGATTAAAGCCACAGGCATCGATTGGATCTCTGTTACAAGGTACCAAGCCTCGGGATGTTCGGCAGAATAGGGGAATCACTCTATTCAATTTCATGATTTTCCACTGTAACACTGTGAGATGATTTCATTTGCTTTACACATTTGCAAAGAGGCTCAGTCAAAAAAAAAAGGAAAAAAAAATACAAAGAAAAGTGTATGCTTTTTTTTACTGGCCATTTCCATAGAATCTGACTGTGCTTAATTGATACAAGTTAGGTAATGGCTTGGTTTAAATTAAAAGCTACAAGTCAAGTGGAACTTTCTCATTTATTGTTCAGTGAAGCACATCGCCCTGGCTTAAAGGCCTTAGAGGCAAGATAAGAGGCTTTTTTAATCTGTGTATGGGAGACATACGTCTGTCTCAGCTCTCAGTCCCAATCAGTCAAGACCAGGGGGAATCAATGTGTATTTGTGTGTCCCACACGTGTTTATCCAATTTACCTGGGTGCACATTCATTTATTCATGCGTGCTTATTGAGAGTACAGAGTATGTGAGGGAAAAGAAGTGTTCTGGTTATTAGGGGGAAACTGTTGAAGAGGTTAGCCCAGCACTCCAAGCTGAAGCCACTTTAGCTTTCATGTTAGCAGCTGTCCAAGCCCCAAATGGCCAATTACCATCATCTCTCTGCTGATGGTGGTAATGTTAGTGGGATAGTCAGAAAGACAGAGAGAGAGAGAGAGAGAGAGAGAGAGAGAGAGAGAGAGAGTAATGCTGAGGGAACCATGAGCAGATGAGGTAGAGGCAGTGGAGATAAGCCAGAAAAACTAAAATTATTTCCAGAGCATGGAAATCAGACAACATCCACCATGACAGAAGGTGAGTCCATCATCTGCAAAGGAAATAGATTCAATTAGATGCGTCCTTCTGGTGTGTCTATGTATACAGAGATTGTTTTTATGGAAATAATGGTTGTAATTGCAGTGTGCCGGGTTCTTTTCACATTGATTATGCAGTGTAAATAAGCAAAGAAACATGTATCAACAATTTATACAAAACCCATGCCCATAAATATATATATATATATATATATATATATATATATATATATATATATATATATATATATATATATATATATATATATATATATATATATACACAAATGAAGGAAGAAAGAAAGAAAAAGAGAAAAACTATGGTTTCTTTGCATGTTGAAGTCTATAAGCATGCATGTGTTATTATTATTATTGAGAGTGTATTGTGAGTTTCCCCCAGAGTCTCCCCCACTGATCTGTGTCTTACTGTCTCAGTCTGATCTTTGCCAGGAGCTAAATGCTGTTAGAGCTTGAAAGATTGCGTGCACGTGATTTCTTATGGGAAATATTTGATATTCACTCAACAGCATGATGTTTATATCACGCTTGCTCACAACCTAAAAAGCTAATCAATCCAAGCCAATCAGTCACGTACCGTGAGTGCTTAAAAAGTAAATAACAGTGGATTATTGTCAACTCTTTCCATTTTCATACCTTAAGGAATATGTTTCTTTAAAGGGTATAACCTCTGCATCATTTCCATGAGACGGCAAACACAAACGGATTTGAACACAGGCCAGGTCTTAGTGAAAGAGATGACATTTCTAAGTTAGGTTAGATGAAAGATTGCCTTGTGTCTTTTCATCAGGATTGATAATGCAGCGCACAGTATTACATGTGGGCGACTCTGGTTGCTACAGAAAGGGAATATAGAGTCTGTTTTTTGACCTTTCATTCAGCTGGTTGGACCTTACCAACTGATTGACATCAATATCAGGCTGTCTGGCAGAAAAAAAGAAGTGCAGCATTTTGTTGACAGAGTATGATTGGGGAGTTAAAGCGAACAGTAGCAGAGGGGTCTAAAAACAGTCATGATGCTGAGACTAGAAGGCGAAGGCATTTGTAGACTGATAATATGACAAAAAAGAAAAAGAATCAAACCAGATGAAATGTTTCTTAGCTTGTGATTTCAAAGAGCAGAAGTTGAAATGAGCTGATGGCCCACTATGGTCCAGCCTCAAGCTGAGGCCCTGTTAATTCTCATTTTAGGTCCTTAAGTAATCAAGCGCTCCTCACGCTGAGTTTATTTTCATTTGATTAATTCTAATGCGGCTTTGCCCAGTCTGTGATGATAACAATGAGGGTTGCATGTCTCACTGCCTCCATCTGTCCTACTGGAACATATCTGGGAACACAACATCACCCGAACACCAGAACGGTTAATCTGCATTATTTACTTCTCCCAATATGGCTGCTTTGTCACACACATCGTCTCTCCTCCAGGATAAATATTTCCCCAGCGTCGGTGCACACTAAATGTTGATTTACTCTCAGCCTGTTAAACCGGCCAATCTGCATATGGCGTGTTTGTGTTTTGTCAGGATGCATCCACTGTGACAATATATACTATAATTATCATCTAAGTGTGACAGCTGAAATCCTTTCATTGGTCTGCAGAGACCTTGGTTTGTGAACTGAGTTGTCTTGTTGTTGCAGTGTATTGAAGATGTCTAGTCCGACAAAGGGCGGATTTTATAGGAGCACAATTTAATGTTGTCTGATTTCAACGTAATGAACAAGATCTTGACTCATTTTGCTCTCCTTAAAGAGAGAGAAATAAGGGGGGAGTCAGAGAGGGAGAGAGAGAATAAGAAAGAGATGAAGATCTGATTCGTCATCTAGCTATTTATGTTGCTGAAAGAAAGAGAATTTGGAGCAGGCCATTTAACTTAATGCTCTCTCTTCTTTGCTAACGGTCTGAAGATAATTAGTATTACTAATCAAAACACTTGTGTCTTCTCTCCCCTGGTGTGTCATCTTCCCCCAGGGCCATTGTTAACTGTCTATTGCTATGAAGGGCACTCAATTCTTCCTTTTTTATGTTTCCATTGGATATACATGAGCACAATCTAATGTATTTCCCATCTGCACTGTTTATTGTTGCTGTTGTAACGTCTTCAGTTCATTGTTTTTGTATGAGTCCCCAAACATCACATAAATCACCACATTTTCCTGGTTTGGATTCAAATATACTAATTGGATAGATGCAAATTGGACAGAACCAAGGATCTAGCATTAGCAGAACAATCATGCATTAGTAAGTGATTAGGTGTCATTGGCTCAATAACTCAGTTCACTGCTGAAACAGTTAATCAATTAATTAGTTGAGAAATTGATTAACAGAAAATGTGTCTCTTATTATGATAGTTGATCACGATCTAGATTAGCCTGAGAAGCCAGACCCACTTCCAGATGTTGGGTTTGGGAACTCACCATTGGCAGGGCTCAATCCGAGGGGCGGGATAAACAGTTGTCCTTCAAATTCCCTCTGCACGCAATAGGATAGCGCCACAACCAACCAGAGCGACGCTAGTTGATAGATTCAACTTTTACAAACCTTTTTTAAGAAGCTTAACTCCAAGTCTTCCAGAGTCATGGCCAAAGGCGATTCCAAAGGCCGCTGTTCTCCAGCAGCAGCAGCCATCTTCTTTGTTTTCAAGTAGCAGGGAATTCACGCGGAACCGTCGCAACTCTGCCGTCATTATGTTAAGCCCCGCCCACCGACTCTACACACGATGTGATTGGCCTGACTAGAGTTTGGTTTTTCCAGCTCGCAAGCCAACGGAGAGTTGCTAGACGACCCTGGCTGCAAATTACATTTGCTGCCGCTAGGGTGGTCTAGATTTCTAGGCTAGATCTAGATCATTTACCAGTTAAAAAGTACCATTTGTTTGATTTGTTTACTTGTCTGTATTTCATTTACTTTTAACAGAGTGTCTATTTGCACCCCTGGTACGAATAGCCTCGGACAAAGCTGAGCTATTCACACCCTGTGATGTAACAACAAAAACTATTTTTAACAAATTGCTGTGTGCACCGGCGGGGTACGAATAGCATTCATTTCTAATTGCACCAGGGTACGAATAGCATACACTGCTAATTGTACCAGGGCTGCAAATAGCCTCACCCTAATTTTAAACAGGGGCTGCAACTAGCAACTATTATCAATGAATCAATATTTTTCAATTAACTGGTTATGTTCATCAAAGGTTTCCATAGAGCCCACAGTGACATCTTCATATGTCTTGTTTTGTCCAACCAACAGTCTAAACCCCAAAGTTGTTTAATTTATCTTGATATGAAACAGATAAAAGCAACAAATCTTGGACTACCATCAGCGTGAGAATGCTAAACTTCACTAATTTGAATATCTGTAGCGAATAACGTAGCAAGTTGTTGAGATACTTCATTCTGAACCCCAAACTTCCGGTGGCAAAGGGGGAGGATCATCAACATCTGTAGAATTCATTCTCTGGGCACCATGGATGGCTGTATAAAATGTAATGCAAGTCCCTCCACTAGTTGTTGAGATATTTCTCACTTGACACTGTGCTTCCTTGGGTCCTGAGCAATAAATCTTCCATGACAAACATGTAGTTGTGTCACCTAGCAATGGTAGAGTATATGTACATAGAGTATAACTGCTAGCTATGTTGGACCAGGCTATTTCTAGGAACAAAAGCGTTCATTCCGAAAGTTACATCGCTGAAATGTTTCAAGTAGAGAGTGATCTGTACCCAGCATGCCGTTCGGCGGTGTAACAGTTATTAAGGGTCCTCTCTTAATACACTTCACAGTGTGTACATAACGCTAATAAATATGCACCGTAGATCTTAAGAACTCGCACTTGACACTGTATTTCCTTGGGTCCTTCCTTGGAACATCAAAGGACAGACATACATACAGACAGACATACCTTTCATTTTAGTTGGATGTACAAAAACCAGGGTGTTTGGCTGGGAGGGAAATATTGATAATCATCAAGCCACTGATGAAGCAGGGTACCATTAGAACAGGTAAGTTATAATTCCAAATATGATTAATTACCAAATACTAAATATATAATATATATATAATATAATACTAAATGAAATGGATAGAAAGCAAAGGACGCCAACAGTATATTGTTTCTGTCTCTTCTTTCTGTACCCATTGTCATGCTTGTCTGTAGTTGACACTTTACTCTGGATGGCGGATATTGGCAGAGAGGAAGGGAATGGTTGTGTGACATCATCTCAATAAATTACAGCCTGTCATGGATTATTAATTAATTCGTTTGTCCTAACCTGAGAGCAATGAGTGAATCCAGTGGTGAAAATACCAATTTTACACATCTCTGGAGGAAGTTGTTATTTTTACAATGGGAGAGCCTAATAGAGTTGGAGCAGGGCTTCTAGTCTACTGCGCTGTGTATCACAAAGTTACAGTTGCAAAGCCATTTCTGTATAATGTGAATTATTAATATGAATAAGACAAACTTGAAATTAAAAGAAAAATAGTCCTGCCTAGGAACATATCTTCTTGGGCATGCCTGAATATGAGGTAAGGCTATATACAGTATAAGATACCCTGCAATACCAGAATAAATCTCTTTTCCATCTTTGGATGTTGCCTAGCACCTGTGTGGCTGCACTACCAAGAATGAAGTTGTGGTGGAGTTCTATCTCCACCACAATGCAAGGCATTTTGACATTCACAAATCAATGCCTTAACAGAGAGATATGTCCTCTTATTGTCATTACTGTGGGTGTTATGTCAACAAATGTTGAACATTACCAAAGCAAAAGTGAACCCAAGACTTTGAAGAAGTTCTGTCTATTTCAACATTACAATCCCCAGAATTGGTGTAGTCTAGTTCATTACAGTTGCTATACTGAGATGACCCCCCTGCCCCACAATCTTGCACACACCCTCCCTTAGTGACATCCCATTAGCACCACCACACTCACTAACACGCACACACACATAATTGAGAGCATTCCTGAACACCGAGTATGTGTTATCAGGATGGATCCTACTGAAACAATTTATTGTAAACAACACAAGACTTTAACAGCTGAGGCCATTTACAGCCGGGGGCGAGATTTAAACGCTTTGGACCGAACAGATTATCACAGTCCTTTACCAGTTCCTACAGTTTTATGTTAACATAATATATATCTGGACATGCTGCATATCTTTTTTGTTTTTAGGGAAACCTACTCTATAGGATTCTGAGTTAATATTATATTGAGTTACTTCTAAAATATTGCTCATGTCATGTATGTAAACAATAGTGCTCTGAATAAAAAAAATAAAAACGTATGCAAAAATTAGGTCTAGGTCAGGGTCAGATTGAGGGGTGTGACAAAGTGAGTGTACCTGTGAATGAGAACGGGCTGCACAACCTGCACGCTGTTATTGGCTGGGGGTTACACACCAATGTGGGGCCCAAGGGCTCTTTGCTAACGCCCATATACGTCCCGCACATAGAAATATAAGAAGAATAGAGAAAATACAGGCAGAAGGCAGGGTCTCTGCAGATACACACACAGACTTTTAGTGGGTCGTAAGTGATGATTTTGAGAGATTTTTTTTTGTATTAGTCAATATATTGTTTTTCAGCAAATTACTGCATATCGTCAATGTCGGGTGAAAACATTGTATGTCCAAAACTGTTGCTTTTCAGGCAATGAAAAAAGGAAAATTAGAAAACATTATATTGAGCTATTTACCCTGATCAAAGTCACATGAAACTGCCTCGTCACTGTTTAAATATTTGTAAAACCCGCAGACAGACGTAAACGGTGACCAATAGCATTGATTTATGAAAATAAATTAAAATGACACAAAAACGAAATATGGAGATACAGGGTTTCTGCCCGACGGCGATGATATTATACATTTTAACCCCTGAAAACAGCCAAGGGCGTAACTTTGGGTTCGACATTGGGGGGTTTGAGAATTTTGGTGCAAATATCTTTATTTATGTAAAGGAAATTATAATACTTTTTGTTTTTTGCACTGGCCAGTTTTGATTATTGGGGGGGTTGTAAGCCCCCCATCCCCCCTGTAAATTACACCTATGGCAACAGCAGTTTCCTTTATGGCAATTTCACCTAAAATTTGAGACATGTCAATGCTGTGTTTATTTCAAGTGTAGGTATTGACATGGTGCCAAAGAATTAATTTACCTCACTTGAAAACATTATTATTCATGAGTCACCTTTTGCAGCAAAATCACTGCTCATCCAAAAAGCTGTTGAGGGCTAAGGATCAAAACAGAACAAGACAGTGAAAGTGGCTGTGAGTAACAATCCCTGGAGAGAAAGCAACCTTGATGGGTTTCAGACACTGCTGGTGTCTGACAGGGTTGTTTGGTCTCTCCCTTGTGCCCTTATTCATGAAACTTCTCATGAAACTTCATGAAAAAAACAAGATCAATCTAGCCATGGCTCCTTCTGCTTGATGATAGAAAATTATATCTTGAAAGTTTTGGTGAGCTATTTATTGTCAGATACGAGCACAGTATGTGACAACTGAAGAAGCAGCATGCGTGCTTTTGAAAAGCAAAAAATAAAAAAATAAATTACGGAAATCTCATGCATATTCAGTTATAAAGGTAGGACAGCCTCACTCTTGAAGATGTTTCAGAATGTTCCCGCTTTGCTCATCTGTCACACACTTTGTACAGCGCAAGAACTCTTCTGGGAGAGGGTTCATATGTTTTGCAAAATACTCCCTTCAACATGTGCTTTTTGGCAAGCAATCAGCCCCTTAACCAACTCAGCTGTGATATGCGTGCTGGAACTAGTGCATAATAAGAAAATGGTCTTAAGTGTGAATAAATATCATTATTTCTCATTTAGCTAGTGTTCTTAAGTCATCAGTGCAAGTCCTACCACAGAGGATAGCTCTGCAACTGCTGTCATTATGTGCAATATGCACTCATTGTGCTTGAATGCATAATTCAGCTGCACATGCGTTTGCATGCTTATACATTTGTACGTGCATGCGTGGGTGTGTGTACCCCCATGAGACGGGATTAAGTGTAGATAGAGTTTTCAGAGTAGAACGGATCTCTTGGAGAGACAGGGGTCTCTGGGCTCTTAGCGCTGAGCCCCACTTCTCCTCCTCGCCGTTTCCTTCCCACTCCTCTCAGCGCCATGCTTAAATACTGTGGGGCCTTGGGATGAAACCTGGATACAACACAATGGTTTCAGGGTTTGTGGTTCCCATTTAAAGTCCGCTCAAGTCTTCTTTCTCTAGTGAAAGAGTGAGAAATCTGCAAACGCATAGATGGATAGATACTACTTGTGCTTCCCTCGAGTCCCGATCACAAGCTCCGTGGGTGTAAGACTTTAAAAACAGCAAAGAAAAAACTAAATTTTGTGCAGATAAGTATTTGAAGGTTGAACAGAGAGTGTCGCAAATGTCCCTGTCATGTTTGAGGCCAGAAAAAACAACAATGACTACCTGTGATGTGTATGATTTTCATCAGCCAATATCCGTGGGAGAGAGAAGGAACAGTTTGGTTGATGTTTTTTCTTTTGCGCACAGAGCAAAATTGCAGAGACAAGCAGACATTACCTTGCAAAGTCAAGACCCAACATTTGCGATGGGTATTGACATATTGATTTTCCTTGGCAGGTATTGGCAGAAGGAGTAAGGAGGATGGGGCCGTGTGTTCGGGTCCGCGGGAGCTTGGTGAGATCCAGGCAGCATTATGCACACCAAGAGAATGAGGCTTAGCATATATTGAGTGTTTATGCTGCAGAATAGAAAGTGTGGAGCACCTTTGCTTAAACTCACTGCCTGTTAAATTGGGCTTAACTAAAAATCCCTCTTACACAAACAGAGAGTGATCCAGTTTTCTCTCTCTTTTTGTTGTTTTTTGTTGCATAAAATCATTTTCATGTGGGCATGTGTGCAAAATAAATTATTTTTTCAATCGATGGGTCTCTCTGCTCTACATGAAAATATACAGAGAAATGTGTATGTGAGATGGAAGAGGGATGAAGAAAGAGAGGGAGTATGGCCAATAGATGAAGGATAATGTGTTGAAAGAGGTGATCTGGAGGAGAGTGAAGGATATCCATTGTTTGTCTTCTTAAGGGCAGGGCACACATGGGGGACAGAGCTGGAGTGTATGTGGATTAAAGTGACGCTTTGTCCTGAATATATAACCAACCCAAGGTCTGCTCTCCTCTCTTCTAGCACAATGGCCATTACAAGAGCATGAGACACTCTGAAATATTAACCTCTTTAAAGTATTCTTACTGGACGCCGCTTTAATGTGAACAGATAACGGGAATAACATATGGCAACCATGTAGCTTGTGCAGTCCGCGCACGTTTCTAGCCTGATGCGAAATGGGTCAAAAGTAGAAATCATGATTTGGGATGCATTTTTCATGGGTTGGTTATGAGCAGGGATGGGAACGAGTAGTGGATGTCAGGACAAATTTTAAAATTTTTAAAAATATTCTTTATGTGAAAAAAACAACAATAAAGTTCCCTTTAGAGAATTGGAACAGCATTTCACTAAACTACATTTCATTTGAATGAAATATCAAACAGACGTAACAATCAAACAGCAAACAATATTAAATGCACAAGCAATTATTCATAGCTACAACTTTACTCCCTCAGCTGATAAAGGTTAGGCAGTATTGTTTGTCTATTGTACCAACATACAGTATACAGTCGCTTAAGCACATGAATTATTTCTGTGCCATGCATTTTTATCTGCTCGTTGTTCTTGTTTGCTGGCAATTAAGAGCTTAACACAGTATATCATTGCTTTGGACGTGTGGAGGGAGGGAACATGGAGGGAACATCAACATCAAATTGCTGATTCTTTTTTTTTTTTTTTTGGTAAAATTTCCAATATCCAACTGCTAAAATGAATGCATTAGTTTCTTAGTATAACAAGAGTCGAACAGCATGTTTTCACTATACACGGTCCCTCACTGACCTCTTGCTGATAAGAGTCTGAGCAAATGATTGTGTTCGATTTACAGCTCGGGGTATGCTGCTTAGGTGTGCTTTAAGCTCATTGACGCATGTTACTGCACACAGATAAAATGTGTTGCTGGATTGGTGTACAGGGTTGTACAAGTGGTGTAACCCAGGCTGCTGATCGATTCCACACAAACAAAGGTTTAAGAAAGCAGTTCTGCTCACAATAAACATGATTTTTGTTTTCTCCAGCACCATGAAATACAAAACAAATCATGCATTTCCAAAATATATTTAAAGAAACAGTTTGACATTTTGGGAAATGTGCTAATTTGCGTTCTTGCTAAAAGTGAGCCGAGAAGATGGATACCACTTTTATACTATATCTGTCTGCTAAATATAAAACTGCAGCCAGCAGCTGGCTAGCTTAGCTAAGCATAAAGACTAGAAACCGCACATTCAAAGCTCTCTAATTAACAAGTTATATATCTCATTTGGTTAGACAGACTCTGTTACCTGTTTTCCAGTATTGTATGGCTAAGCTAAGCGAGCGGGCTGCTGGTTGTGGCTTCATATTTACCATAAAGATATAAAGAAAGAGGTATTGAAAAGTATATTTTCCAAAATGTCGAGCTATATATTTTAAAGCTGGAATCACAGTTCAGCATTTTTTTTACACTCCAAATCCACAGTGGAAAGAATAGTTGCCTTTATGCATGCACGACTACCACAGAACAGCACTGATGCTGCATGTGAACCCTCCTCTCTACCTCTGTCCCTGTCACACAGGATGGCATGTATTTAAGAAGGGATGTGGCAGGTGAAGCATTCGCACATACCCGTTCCTCTCATCTCAGCACCTTCCATATCCCCTGCTGGAAATAAACACGTATTTGGATGCACTCAGTGACACACCCTGAGAAACTCACACTGACACAAGCACATGTAACACATTGCAGTTAGGTTTCAGCTGACGCTGGAGGGGCTGACGGTAAGACACAGCTTACCCCCAGCTGAGCAGGCATGACTGAACTTGAGTTTTACAACCAGCCTTATTGATTTACTCATTATCTTCTTTGCAGGCGATCACCCTGTAGGGGATCAAAGGCCATCACTCTATTCTATTCTGCCCTATTCGTTTATAATGCTTAAAGGGTCATTTCACCAAATCATAAAAACACATTTCCCCATTTCCCCTAGTGATTTACACAGTTTATTTCGGAGGTTTTGAGATAATCTCCCCTTGAGAATTATTTTTCTGAGAAACAGTCACATCCATTATCCAACCAGAAAGACATGTTCCAGTTCAAGTTTTCAAATGTAATTTTCTCAATGCTTTGAGCTCACGCTGGGGCAGCAGCAGGCAATTTAGTTGTGGATATCTTGAAATCATGGCACATAAAACCAAAACTATCCGAATGAGAATTGAGAACATAGATGATTTTGGCCATCTCGCCCTTAAGCAATAAAAAAATGAACTAACTTAGCCATTAAACTAGACTATTCTAAGTTACAAGGTTCATTGTTGGCCTTAGAAACAGCAGCTCAGAAACAATACAAGGTCAATATAGTAGCTGTTCTGGAGCTTTCAATCACACATAGCCTTCATCATCAGCAAATGGGGTTTGTCCATTTGTCAAGGAATTGTACAGGTTATTATTATTACATGTTTTTCTCTGAGCACTTCAAGGACTTCTAGTCCATGTTGGCTTAAAACACAACGTTCTAGGTCCAGTCCTGACCGAAACAGCAGCTAAAAAGCAATTTAACCATTACGTGGTCATCATCATGATCATAATCATGACCTGACCCAGAACAGCAATTACATGAACAATAAGGTGAATTCTTTTCTATTCTATAATTCATGAAAAGCAAAACCTGCGATTTTTAAATAATGTGGATGCTGATGCATACATTGACAGACTCAGCTTGAGAATCAATGTGAGATTCCTTTGTTTATGCTGATGGTATTAACAGTCAGCACAAATCACATCAGGAAGGAACTGTGTCATTGTGCAATAATTGGAATTATGCAAATAGTCACAAGGCAGCACTTTGTATCAACCACACTTATTCATACATTTCCTTTCTTATTATTAGTTCACTCTGAGGCATGCACTTGCTCTTTATCATTTACGTTGTACTCATTATTTTCCATCGCCGCCTTATGTCGCCTTCATTGTGCCGTCTTGTAAACAGAAGGACATGGAAAAGCAAGTGCATCCTATTGAACAATGAGCAGGGAAACAAAGTTAACAGTCAAAGAAGGTTTTCATGCATAAGTGTTGATTTCTCTGGGGAGGATCAGCAGGCACTTTTTCTCTTCCTCCCAATTCGATCCACTCCTGCACCGCTGTAAAGTTAGGCTCTGAAGAGACGAAAGAGAAATCCATACATGTCTCTGTCTGCCCATTGATATTCTCTTTACTCCCTTCTTTTTCTCCACACCTTCATCACCCCATCTCTCCCCCTCTCCTGTTCTTGCTTTCTCAGTTGGTCCGTAGAGGCCAATCCATCCTCACGCCCTCCACTGGCCAGGTCAGAGCATCTAACATCCCATGGATTCACACTTTCTCTCCCTCCCCAGCCACATGCACCCAAGTAAGAGCCCCGCCAACCCACCCACTCCTCTGCTCTGTTTTTCCTCTCCTCCATCAATCTTACGATCTTCTTTCTCTCTTTTCACCTTCTCCACCCTCTCTCTCTCTCGCTCTCACTCCATTGTGAGATGTTTGCTTTAGAATTCTATCCTTCCCCTTTTGCACTGTCCTATTTCCCCTCTAAACGCATGAAGAATACTCACCTGCAGGCGGAGGATCACATGAGAGTCCTTCTGCCCACTTCCACTTGTGACTTAGTTTGAATAATTAGAAGAGCTTTATTCTCCAACGATTTTTATGTAAGACATAAAATAGGTTTTATTTACTGGTTTTAAACACGTGACTGCAACACATGACCGCAAGTGTGAAATGGAACTAAATTAGTTAAGTTTAGGCAACAAAAATATTATAAATACTACTAAATACTATATATATATATATATATATATATATAGTGACCGTTGACTTTTGGTTTCACAGAGGACATGAACCCTGATCTCCTGAGTGAAAGTCCTGTGTTTGACCCAACTACACCACCACCCCAACCTTCCTCTTTGGAGATCGTAGAATATGTCACCTAATTTCCTCGTATGCAATAAACGCCGCCTAACAGCAAACATAAATATGGGTCGTTATGAGCTGCTTGCACAATCAACCTATACAGTTGTTTTCTGGGTTAAGACAGTCTGCTACATCCACACTACATGTTTTTGTTTTGCTGCGCTTACACCCAGCCTCCACGCTACTCCGGAATTTTAGAACTCCTAAAATGGAGACATTTGAAAACGCTGCTGACCCCATTTTAGTTGGGAATAACTCTGGGGTTGTGTTTTAGTCTGGACAGACAGAAACAGAGAATTTTGATAACAATGACACAGAAACCCACGTTTGCTTCATGATTGGAGGTTATCAGTCTCGACGTGTCCTTCCTGATTTGTCACACCTACATGATCACATGACCCTTGAAAATAAATGACAGCCTCAACTATGATAGATAAATAAATAGATAGATATAGATAGATAGATAATAGAAACAGGGAGAGTACATCATCTTGGGGAGAATGTGTACAGGAATTGCACATATACAATATTGGTTTAGCTGATAGTCATAAAAGTAATTCATTATGGGAGATGGAAACAGCATGTCTTTGAGTTTGGAGCAGAGAAATCTGTGCTGGATCGTGTTAAAAGCACTAGAAAAATCAAAACAAACACCCTGACAGAGCTATCTGCATTTTCTAAGCACGCGTACACTTTTGAAGCATGAAAAGAATATCATCCTCAACACTAGTTTTGGCCTGGTAAGCAAATTGCAGTGGGTCCACATATTTGCCTGCCAACACTCAAACATGCTCTGAAACAATCCTCTCAAAAGTTTTCATTACGTGTGAAGTGAAGGAAAGTTGGGAAAGGATTGTTTTTGTATGAGAGGAGAGGATGTCAGATGTAAACAAATAATACTCATCGATGACAGCATCTGGTGTTTGGCTCTCCTATCATTGCTTTTTACTGTAGCCATCTTTTTGGTCATGCTGTGTCTAACCTCATTCTGTCACAGCGTCGTCCCAGTGAGAGCAGTGGAAGGTGATGAAAAAACAAAATTAATGTGCAATTTAATGTACACATAAACTCACACCTGGGCTGACTGGTGGTGCTACTGTAACTGGAAGGCTGCTGCTATGGAGATGGTCTAGATACATTGTGTTAATGCAGCTACTTTCTCAACGTAGAGAGGAAATTAGACAGTTATGCACTGCCACACACAATCTTGGGCCATTTCCAGTGAAAGAATTAAGAGATTAGAAAAACAAGAACAACGTTAAGTACAATTACACAACTCAGACCTGACATTGACAGCACATTGCTTGTGTTGCTCTGCCTTTTAGAATATAGAGATTCATATTAGGCTGCAAAATGTCCCCATTGCTTTCTCTTACATGTAATTAGCCATTGTGAAAGTTGATAACATCGAAAGTAGCACCTTTTGAGAAAAGGGGTCAAATTAAGCCTCATAGGTTGGATATTAAAATTCTGAACAGCATTACTCAGGCTTTTGATTTTAAAAGCGCCACAAAAACGTCACTCACCCCACCTCCAAAAAAGGGGTGCATCTCTTAATTACTGACACAGAGCCAATTTGCGTTGAGCATGTCTCTCAGCAGATAATGATCATCATTATAATTGCTTGAAACGTTTGTTTCATGTAGCAAAAGCACTAATGTTCACTCAGATCTTCTATAATAAAGGCTCAGCACTTGGCTTCCTCCAAGCTGTTATACAGTGACTGGACGAGAATAATCATTAGTGAAATTGAAATGCAGGGGCAAATACATGGCTGTGTCCGTCCTCTCCTCTGTACTGCCTATGTCTTTTTGTCGGTCCCTGGGTACAGCGCCAGAGACTGATCAAAGACTGACTCTGATTCACTCTGAATGATCAAGGAGAAGAGACAGAGAGCTCTGTGATTACTGAACATTGACATTTTATCAATTTCAATCATTCTACAATATGCGGCTGTCACACACAAGATGTATTATGCACTATGTTTGATCAACTGGGATACAGTGGTTTGGGTGTTATTGATCATGAGGGATATTCGTGCATGTTTCATGAAGGAGAAGACATTTTGTGATAAAAACGGCTGCTGGCTCACATCCACTGATTGCCTTAAAAGATCAGGGTTGGAGAAGTGAAAGAGACATGCTCTCTCCTTTACAACAACTACAGCTGCACTGGTTTTAAAGCCATAGATTGACATTTTGTGAAATAATTTTTTTTCCGAAATGAGAAGATCAATACTGTACTGTATGTAAAACAGGACGGTTTATGTTCTATTCTAGTCCCAGAACAGCAACTGTTTCCAGTCTTGAAGTGCTCATATTATGCTTTTTGGCTTTTTCCTAACCCTTTATAGTGTTATATATGTTTTTGTGCATGTTATAGGTTTACAAAGAAAAAAAGCCCCAAGTCCACCCCAAAGGGACTTACCATCTCCAACAGAAAACCCTGTTCACCAACTGCTCCAAACAGCTCTATTGTAGTCCAGCCTTTACTTCAGAGACAAACGTGGTCACTTTGGAACACACGTTATAATGCTCGCCTAGCTGCTAGTGTAGTGGAGTAAATAATTCCACTTGCCATTAAAAAGTAACTTTTCATTTGGCCAGTAGTTTCCATATGAGACAGGTTTTTTCTGTAACATGAGCACCATCTATTGGTGCTATTCTGCAGACTTTAGGGTAAATTCCTACACACTATCACCAGTCTGCAGTAGCCTGTTTCATGGTAAGTCGCATATACTGAGCTCCACTGTTATAGTTAGGTAAATGTGTTCATTGTGATAATATGTTAGTATGCATGTTGTATATCCATTTATATTAGAGATCAGTTTTGTTTTGTTTCTTTTGTTTTAGCTTAAATGAAAAAGCTCACCACATTGTGCTAGCTTGCTAGTCTGGTTAGCCTAGCTTGATAACCTAACTTTTATGATACAACCGTGGCAACAGTAAACTGAATAATTTCTCTTTTCATTTAGCTAACTGGAGCTCTTTATAGCGACAAATGTGATTGTGAAACACTGTTCTGCTATTTATCAATATAAACGGCTGTGATAGCCAACGAAGAGCAACACAACGCAAGAGAGAGAATACACACCCGCTACACTAGCATGGCACTCCCTCAGACTAGCTAACAGTACTTACTGAGCATGTGCGACTCCCAACAAAGATGGAACAGAAGTGAGATGTCTCACTCTGTAGCTAAAACAGAGAGCACATGGTGAAAAGAGGAGCTGCAACAATGTGCAGTACAACAAAAATATGGTGTTTTCTGAAAATTAAACCACATAAACCTATTCTGGTACAACTTTCTAAATACAATTATGAACCTGAAAATGAGCATAATATGGGCACTTTAAGCAAACCAGCTGCTGGATGAAGCCTTGTATTTACAGGTTTGAGTGATATAAATATCAATCAATCAAACTATTTCTATAGCACATTTCATACAAGTTAAAGTGATGGTTCGGAGTAATTAACCCTAGGGTCCTTTGCACCATGGCCTCGAACCAAACACCCCCCAGAAGCTTTTTTCACCTGGGTCGAACATTGGGAGAGTTAGCGTAGAGTAGCGTTATCAGCTGAATAGCTTAGCGCAGGGGCTAATGGACCCACGTTTGTATCTTGTAAGTTACCCCACTAATAATGCCCGAAATGATACCAAACATCTACAAGTAGTACAAATAGGTTATGCTCTCATAAAACGATGGATTGGAAAGTTTGTAAGTACACCAGAAGTTTATGAACACTTGCCTGCTCTCTTCAACTCTCTGTTGTTGCTGCTGCTGCTGTTACCTGCAGTTAGACGAGTGCTTAGAGCCGTCTACAAATTACTACACCCAAAAGAGTTACAACAAAAATATTTATTAATTCAATGATTAAATAAGGTAATGTCTCCAAACTTACCGCAATTATTACTTGTCTCCTGCTAGTTATACTACAGCACTTACTTAAAAAAAAAAGTTAAATTAATAAATATTTTTGTTGCCTAGGGTGAATTACTCCGAACTATCACTTTAATGTAACACAATGTGCTTTGTACAAAAGCGACATAAAATAATACTTTGTTCAATTATACAGAGTAAAATATACATAAACCGCGCTAATTACGTGCGTGCATGTGACATGGCTTTCTGGGCTTTATTGTCATTCTCTCCATATACAATATTCAATATACACAGGAATTAAATTGTTTCTTTAGTGCTATGGTTACAACAATACAATACAATGTACATATACACATACATATATATATATATATATATACACTCAATGTTTTTTTTTTGCCCCCAACGGCTCCTTCCAGGCAGCGCTGTGACCACTGCCTCCAAGGCACCTAACCCTAACCCTAACCATTGCCTAATTGACTACAAGGCAGCGCTGCAACTGTTGACTTCAAGGCACCTAACACTAACCTTAACCTATATATAGATAGATAGATAGATAGAGAGAGAGAGATCATATAGAGATATGAGTACAACAGCAAATAAACATATATCTTTAAATGTCAAATATCTGTGCTATTTTGGAAAGATGTAAATAATCCACCCTTGACAACATTCAAGAAAAAAAAAAATTTGAGAGGAAAAACAAAAATGAATAGAATATTTGATGTATGCCCATCCAGTGAAATTGATTCAGTTGTCACAGCATGGTTGTTGCATGGTATGAGGATCACAGCACCGCCACAACACAGATGTGAGGTGTCTTATTTCAACAGGGAAAGTGGTTCTCCTGAGGTGACTAAGCCGTTTTGTTTTTGGTTGTGGTCGAGCAGTTTATGGTGTTCTACAGGTGCCATGAATAAAACACTCAAGAAGAGGCATCTTGGCTAGAGGCTCAGCTGTCCAACCGCAGCTGGAGAATAGAGGAGCACCCCATCAGAAGAAGTGGGCCCCATCGCCGGCGTTTCATAGAGAAAGCAACAGGGGCAAGATACTGGGAGATTGGGTGAATATTTAAAGCCCCATGTTGCATATCCACAGGAAGTCTGCCACAGGGTAATAATGTTTGAGGATTACATCAATATTGGGACTAAACATGTAATCATACACTGAGGCCATAACCTTCAGTCCCATCAGAAGGATTTTCCCTTTGCAGGATAGAAGCTTCTTGGAATTATTCAAAGCAGAAGCTGATGAAAATCACAAAACAATTGAATTTAATCTCAATAACCGTGACAGATTATGCATTTTCAAAACAAAACAGTGACTGTACTGCTCAGCACTTTCCCCTGGACGGCGTACAGACTCACACGAACACGAAAATGCAGTGTAAAAACACTGCTCTATTGTACTCTTATATGCTATGACCAGCTTATTCATTGGACCGGAGAATCACCAGTCGATTCAGAGCCCATCTCAGGCATGAAGTAAGCCGAATGGATTTAAGATACAATCCTGTAACTTTCACTGTCACTTAATTGCAAGACTACTCCTTTGATTAACTCTCTGTCTTTCCCTCCCTCTCTCTGTCCCTTTGGGAAATGAGGAGGGGTGGGCGGCATATAATACATGACTGGCAGCTCGTAGTTTATCAACAGCTGCCGAAGGCTCTTCTCTACTATACCAGATGTTCTCTTCAGGATTAAATCTGCCTAAATATCATGATAACAAAATAAATGCTATATGATATCTTGTTTGCTCTCAATTACTGCGATTCTCCCTGTAAGAACGTGATCAACAAATTGAAAGTTTTGCAGGGAAGGATGACATGCAGCAAAGGATTAAAGTGCTTTTAAATAAAAAACAATATAGTTTTTTTGGTTTGGAAAGGCCAGGCCTCCCTCTGGTTGGGGCAAAGGGTCAGCCAGCTAATGCAGAATCTCTGCAGTAGGTTAGGATATTTTAATACTAGAGCCACACTTTAAATTGACCTTGTGCTCCAGAGGTAATGAAGGGGCTCCTAAACCACAAGGTGATCCTGCCACCACTGTCAACATCATCATATCTGAGTCAGCAGGGTCCACTTTAAGAGCAGATCCAAGTGTTAGATTCAAGAACAAAGGTTAGATAATGTAATCCAAGTTCTATAGGTGCACCGCTGTCTGCTGTCCTACACCCTCTTCAGCGAGCGGCACAGGAGGGACAAGGCCCTTAGGTAGAGTGCTCCAGCTGTACTTAGAGAACTAGGGTTACAATATCATAACCTTTGCTTTAACTTACGCAGGCTCCGTCCTCTACTAGACTCTATGGGTACAGTGGGTGTAGCCAGATGAATGAACGCCCTGTGATGACATAACACCAACCCAGAAACACTGCTCCTGACCGAGTAAAGGCCACGGCCTAACTACTTCTTCATAACCTGGGGCCCAACCAGCCTAGGTAGTATGCAACTGAAGTGGGAAGAGGGGTTGAAATACAGGCAACAGACACACTGCACACCAAATTTGTAACAATTATTTGCATACAATCATACTAATTGGGATTTATGTTGATAAATTAGAGCGGACAGGACTGTGAGCGACCATTATCAATGTGACAACCATTTTATTTCACTTTTGTGACCGGTAGCCTAAATTGTAATTACAATTCCAACCTTGCTAATGAAGTAATATTTTCCATGGGGTTGTTGTCTGTTTATATAGCCTGCATGGAACCACACGGTAAGAACGCACGGGCCAGCCCGGAATGCTGTGTGGACTCGCCAGACCCTCCTTCGCAGCGCTGTGGAGGAAGGTCTGGCAAAGCGAGACTAAGGTGTAATTAAACCAGTGCTTCCAAACCTGGGATTTGGGACCTCACACAGGATAAACCTGAGGGGTGGTTTATATTTTCACAGTCCTTTAATGTTTGTTTTTTCATAGATAGTGGATAATTATTAGTGGATAAGAATCGATGACGATGAACCACGTAAGAAGATTTAAATATATAGTCTGTGTGATCTATCTGAATTTTTAAGCAGGCGAAACAAAGTCTACTCAACTTCAGATAAAGAATAAAATGTGGATACCATTTGGAATTTAATATTAAAATCAATTTTATGTTTAATTCATTTAATCATTCAAGTGGACAACAAACAAATGTTCACTGAGAGAAACTGAGAAGCTTTTCGCCTCAGGCAACATACTGTACTATGTTTTGCAGCCACAGCAGAAATCACACCTCTAACTTTTTAATTACACCCTTGAGAAGTGCAGTTGACCTGCACAGTGACGTCTGGCCGTCTCAGCGTTGCCTTCCCAGGCCAACCACAGGTCACCCTGTCCACCTGAGATCTCCCCCCCCTGAATGAGGCCCGGAGTGCTTATGGAGTCTGGAGGTGTGACCCATGGAGAGGTCCACCCTTCCCAGTTCACAACAGAGGACCTTCTCCTCCTTTAATTTAATCCTCTGAGCTTTCAGACTGAAGTAGACGCATTACACACACACACACACACACACACACACACACACACACACACACAGTGTTTTTTCTGGCATTGAGTGAACCCTGTGGAGTATATAGCCTACTTATACATGTATTTTATTTTGAAATTCTGTCAAGCTGTATTTTCTTGTTTGTGCACATTTTAATTTCAAAACTCATCTTTTCTACATCTTTCTGTATCTTTTCACCGACATGCCTTGGATGTGAATGAATGAATGAATAGTTTATTTCGAACAACGTACAAAAAAATTGACACAAAAGACACAAAAGTAGTTCACTATGAAAAAAAAAAGAAAAAGCAAGAATAAGCTGAACAAATAAATACTCGGAAATATATAATCTTGTCCGAAAGGGAGTAGGAGGAAGCAAAATGCTTTTCGGGTCCAACCCTTTTTGAAATGTCCATACCTTTACATCAAGTTACTATCTTCTCATTTCCTTAATTAAATCATTTATTTATGTACCATCTTTAAGCTACGGTCCATCCAGTATATGTATCTAGCACAATTATATTCTACAAAATGTTAAGCAAGTTAATACGAAAATAATACGCATCCAGTCAATAATTTGAACATCTCTACTCATGAGTTACAAACTCCCTCTTTACTGTACCTTTCCAGAATTGCTCTTGGATATGAATGTATTATATTAGAGGTTAACGTGTGAATGTACATGATGTGTCATAGAAGAAGAAAAACAGGCCATTCCCCCTCAATATTACTTTGTCAGTATTCATCTCTTATACAGTAGATGATCATGATGATGAGGGTGAGTATAGGCCTGGATGTATATTTATACGTTTGTGTACATAGTTATATGGGTGTTTGTGTGTGTGTGTGTGTGTATTTGGGTGTGCATGCATGCACTAGCATTATATCCGCAGATAAATCCAGACACTCACCTTTGTTTATGCGTGTCATTTCACGCATGCAAATGTATGTTTATGTAGCACGTCAAGCCTATTTGCATCAGAGTTTTACTGCCATTCAAATCAAACCGGCCTACAGCATGGCTTGTGGCCTGCAGCTTTGTACCAGCAGCTGGGTTGCACAGCCTTCCCCAGGCTTCCCCCGCAATCTCTTGCTCTTTATCATGCATGGCACACCGCTGGACTACTGCAGGCGCAGAACACTTCATCACCACAGCCTGCAGAGAGAAGCAGAGACAGACTTGAAGATGGGCTTAGGGTTCAAGAAGACCCCTATTAAGATGGGATATCCCATAGGCTGGCTGGCTCAGCTCAGCACTTTTTGCCCCAGTTTCAGATATAACATACGAGATGTCAGGGTAGAATAGGATGTTCTCATGTTTTAAGATTATTGGCAAATTGCTGGCTGATAAGGTTACGGATCAACTTCATTTTAATTCACTCAAACCAGCAGGTGTTTCTCTCCTTAAATTCCAGCCTGAGGGGATATGTGCGGCTAACAGCCTTGTGGAGTGGTTTCAGCACAGAATTCTGTCAGAGGACATCTCCGCCGAGAATAAATGTTGAACTGAGACAGAGGGGAGCGGAGGAGGGAGACTGTTTCCTGGTGTCAGCTCTAACTGGGCTGGGAGTGTTCTAGCTTCTCTCAGGTACACTGATATCATCCCTGACTGCCTGCTGTGGAGAGAAACAGTTGCACCGAGGTGTCAGCTTTAAGTGGGTATGGGAGTTTTGTCACCGATCAGCTATCAACATTTCACAGTGACTCTTCACTGAGGTGTTCTCTAAGCCCGCTGGATGTGGCTTTATATTTCATTCCCCCCTCCTCCCTTTTCTATTTTTATTTCTCTTCCTTTAATCTTTGACTACAACTCTCACTTTATTTCCTCCCTTTCCAATGTTTCCTCTCCCATCCTCTCCTCACCTTTCTCAGGAGAGTGAATAATCTCTTTCAGTATCATGGCCGCTCTCTATAACAGAGCTGTCTTTCCAATTTATCAGGCCTGACCTTCAGGATGCATCTTGATGAGTGCCGAAGGTAATGACAGCGCTCCACTCCAGTGACGCCCGAATAAGAAAAATACAGAGAGTGGCAAAAGTTTGCATCTGATCTGATTGTTACTGTGATGATACAGACATACTAAGTATTGCCTTTCTGGTATTTCTTTATTATATGCTTAGTATTCTTGAGTCTCATTTCATTTACACTGGATTATTTTCACTGTGTCTGTGGCGAGTCCTTGAGAGGACAAACAACAAAGCATAGCAAAATTAATTTGTCCATGTTTTCAAAATGTATAAATGTATATTAAAGTGTTACAGTGTCCCCGCAGGCATGGGGACTGGAGAAAGAAAAAAAGAAGTAGAAGCTATGTAGCGGTGAAGGCTGATCTCCATAGAGACTTCTCTATTGTCTGTCTGCACCCTGCCAAGCCGCTGCAGAGATAGAAGCATGAGCAGAGTCGCTGCCTCATAAAGGACATTCTCTATCCGCTCCTGGTTCTGGGCTGCCGTTCAACCGTAGGCACACTGCTTCCTGCATGTGTGGGCAGAACAACTCTATATCATCTGTTGGTTTGAATAGACAGCTCTTTGTAGAGCAGCTTAGTGTATGTTTGTCACGGACCCAGCCAAGACATGTTTGACAGTGATCAAATATTTGTGGTGTGTGTGGAACCTCCTACTCAAAGCAGTGAAGGGCAGCTTCACTGAATCAATACATATCAGTTTCAAAGGGATGAGAATGATGATAAATTGGTGATGGATTAAGAAGCAATGGCTTGTTGTCTCACTATGGCTTCGCTATTTTCTCTGGGGATGAACACACAGGTGCAGTTCAACGTTTAGCAATTCAAATGTCTGAAATCGTGCAGCAGGAGCCCTTTTTTACAGAGCCAAAATTATTCTGGGGCGAGGACTAACAGTAAGTAACATGATAGTTTGTCATTATGTTAGTGCACATGTCCGTCTCCCTGGCAGTGAAGAATCATTTTTTCCCCCTAGAATGATCACTGATGGCACAGACAGGAATCTTCTATCTCTGAGCTAATGAAACCATCCTGACACATCATTCTCCCAACACTAACGTTTATCTCCTGTCCTCCTGCAGACTGCAGTAAAATGACCATTATTCTTTCTATGAGCATGTCCCTGTGTGTGTGTGTGTGTTTGTTTGTGTGTTTGTTATGCCTATTGCCTCTGTATGCATGAACAGCCCTCTCTATTCATCAAGATGTCACCTGTAATGGCTGCTAAATTAACCATGTGTTTCGGGGAGCAAAGCTGGCTTGATAAATCTCTCGGTGGCAGGAGGCGTGTGTGGTCCACTCCCATCCACCTCTACCATGACCTCTCTCAGGTGGAGGGGATCCTCTGCTAACTGGGCCTCTCAAAAAGCATCAATATACATAGAACCAAATCATGGAGTGTTAACAGATCAGTTGGTCAGCTGCAGCAGAACTTCCTGACTCTGTTACAGAAGTAAGACAACCTAATTTAAAATCACACTGATAATTGCAAATCACTAAAGAATAATTACTGGGTGCCTGGGTAGCTCACCTGGTACAGCGCGCGACCATGTACAGAGGCTCAGTCCTTGACGCCGCAGGTTTGGTTGCCCTTTGCTGCATGTCATTCCCCCCTCTCTCTCCCCTTTCATGTCTAAACCTGTCCTGTCAGAAATAAAGGTCTAAATAAAAAGTCCTACGACCTAGTGTTAACCAGTAAGTTGTAAGGTTTTAGTTTAGTTGACTTTATGAGAAAGAGGGCCTTAAAGCAAAAACAGCTACTAAATGCCCAAGACTTATTTCCATTGCAGTCTTTGATGCAGATGAAGACGCAGGAGTCCAGGTGACATCATACTGCAACTTCTCTGCATTTATCTCGACATGGGTGGTAAAAATAAAAATAAAAACTACGTAATATAGTCTATTTAATGTCTTTTTTTTAATGATCACTATTTCCTACAGGATCAAGACTGTTGCTAGTTAAACATCACCAGATTAACAGACTGAGGCCAGGGGTGTAGATGCAGAGATTAGAGTTAGAAAAATCACATTTATGTTGCACTAACCATTATTTTTTTATATCAACATTAGATCACATCATGTATAATGTGAAAGAGGTCATTGTTTTAGTTTAATGGCTGCCATGACTTTATATTCCCCCTTCACTTAAAAATGGGTTTTGCCTATTGTAACTCTACTTGAATGTTTGTATTTCACTGTGCAGAATGATGTAAGATGTGCAGAGTTTGACACTCGAAGACTGCTTTCACATCTGCTGAAGGGGTAATATTTCTCTATATGCTCAGGTTAAAATGCGCATGTGACATCACAAGTTTCGAAGCCAATCCCGGTCCAATTTACACAAGTGTGATGCTGAACCTTGCCACCAGTGCACATACACCGAGAGTGGACTTTTGTTTTGAGTGAAGGAGACATCTGCTGTCCAGCAGTTCTTTGGAAATGAAAAATATTTGCACATTCATAGATTCTGGATTTTTCAGTGACTTGGAATAATATTTCTATATATCACGACACCCCTTTCCATGCATTTTCAAGTACAGTTCACAAATATATTTTTTTAAATGTTATAATAATTTAAGACCATGTGGGTGATACCATGGTACGTCCTGCTACGCCCTGCTATACCCTGCTACGTCCTGTGACACCCTGCAGTGCCCTGCTATGCCATGAACTACTACAACTACTATTTTTAGTCACTGATCCATTATCTTTATTGTGACTATTATTGCCACTGTTCATCACACCCCCAACCGGCCCCGTCAGACACCGCCTACCAAAAGCCTGGGTCTGTCCCAGGTTTCTTCCTGAGAGTGAGTTTTTCCTCGCCACTGTCGCACTAAATGCTTGCTCTTGGGGGAATTACTGGAATTGTCTTGAAATGAGTCTTTGTAAATTATAGAGAGTGGTCTAGACGTACTCTATCTGTAAAGTGTCTTGAGATAACTCTTGTTATGAATTGATACTATAAATAAAATTTAATTGAATTGAACCATGTATTACAGTATGTGTGTGCAGCCACACTGGTAATACTTAATGGGAGTTTGTTAATTTTCTATAAGCAATTGTGCAAGACATGTGAAAACATGGCTTCCCCTTTACCTCTGATCTTATACCTAATGTGCCATCTCTTCTCTTGACGTAGGCACTTCAGGTTTGATTTTATTGATTCAATGGTGGACGGAAAGTCTCCAAATATGACAATAGATACTCTACTTAATATCTAGAACAATAGATAGTCATTTATCTTAGGATATGGATCATAAACCACAGGAACATGATGCACTCCAGAAAGGCAGATGTAGGAATACTTTATGTGAGATTGCATTAAGTTACAGAAGCTAATAAAACAGTGGCTATGGAGACGGCATCAAGACACTGGGTCTCTATTCTGGTTTTGAAGCTGTTTTTGTCTATTTATATAACTATATGTGAAATATGAGTAACAGGTCGGGCATGGGGTGAGCATCTGTTTCCAGAGCACCTATTAGTATTCACCGAAGAGAAAATAATATCTAAATGTAAATGCTGTAATACCACTGAGGAGTTAAAAAAGGATCAAGGTATTGCACTGTAATGATTTTTGGCAATGCTTCAGAACAAATGGCGAGGATTAAAGTAAAAGGGAAAATAAAACAACTGGGCATGTAACAGAGAGGAAAAAACACAACAAAAGGAGCAGTATCCTGTGGTGCAGATTGATTCCTATCAGCTGGTACATAGACAGTGACCTGCGGGGGAGAGCTTATCTTGGCTCATGCTCTATCTCCCCCACATTTTGATCCCACTGCTGTAGGGTTTGGACTGGCTGGGAGGAACAGGGGAAGAGTAGTTGCCTGATTGAATGGATGAATGAATAATTAATGGATAGTTTTGTGAATAGATGGAGCCTCCCTCCACCAACAGGGAATGGATGAAAGAAGGATGGAGTAAGTTTGAAGGAAAGGAAGTAGGGTAAGGGAGGTAGCGGGAGATAGCGAGATGGAGCGATGGCATCTGGAGAAAGTCTGATAGATAGGGAACAGAGTGGGGGGACTTCAGGAGAGCAGGACAGTGTGAGGAGGGAAGAGCCTCCCTCTGCAGAGTTATCGGGGCAGGATCAGCAGATGGGAGGGCAGGGAGAGAGGAACGACAGGGACAGCTGGAGGAGATAAAGCAGAGATAGAAGAGAGTGGGGGAATGTAGAACAGAAGCATGGACACTGGCCAACATGTAAAAAAGAAAATGAAAGATTGAAAACGGCAGAGCAGAGATGTGGAGAAAACGAATGGGGGAAGAAGAGCGGGTGCTGGCACTGGAGAGGATGATAAAGTGTTCACGTAAACGGGCTAATGCGTTCACCGCAGGGTGGCGGGACAGGCAGTCACGTATATGCACATGACCAGTCAAATGGACAGAGGATGAGAGGATGGAGCAGGAGATCAAATTGGTACTGATACGCTTAACTCAACATGTTTTAGGCTAAAAAGGGGACATTTTGTGCTCACAGGATGCAGTATCACATCTTCAGAGTATTCCCCGTAGATAGACGCATTATCGTTGTCAGTTTTTTTCCGCTTCCTTATACAAATTGACTGGAATTTTCCTTTCCTGGGTTTTCCTCAATATGAATTTGCACAAGTGAGATCAGTGCTGATTTGCTGAACCTGACCTTCCATCCCAGCTCATTACTCCAATTCACCGTCAATTAACGGACTTTTAATGAGGAGAAGGGCTGTTGATCAAGACCTACAACTGTTCCGGTGCTAATGTAACACACCACTACCTCTACTGCTTTTAATGACAACCTGAGGGTCGATCATCACACAAGATTACAGTCTCAAAAGCAGATAATAATAGCTGGGTAAGGCAGCCTTAGCAGCAAGAAGATCCTGGATTTAAATCCGCTGGCCGGCGGTGACCTTTCTATGCGTAGTATGTGTGTTCTTTCCGTGCCTGTGTGAGTTTTCCTCCAGATGCTGCAACACATCTAAAGTAAATGTGACTGTGTGAAGCTATGGAGACATTCACACTACACATTTTAATCGTCCTTTCTGCATGGCCGGAACATGTGACTTTTATGCTCACAATGTACAGATCCATTGACGTGGGTGCTCACTGAACGAGAGCACGGAACCCTCGGTCGGCGTTGTCCACTGAAAATTCCAATAAAGTTTATTCAGACAACCGCGACCTCAACAATGTTGACAAGAGATTAAAAAAAACCCAATGTAGCCTGATGTGCACCTCTCGAAAAATGTAACTACACCTCCGTAGGACCATAAATCACGCTTTAGAATACATGTTGCTCTCTGTTTGAAGGGCTGGTGGAAGGCAAAAATCATCAGCATGCAAAAAGTGTAAAATATATGTGCCGAGATGTTGTTTTCTGCCTTCATTAAACCATGACCTTAACTCTTCATTTTTCTTTCAACAATTTCCAAACTTTTGAAGCTTTGACCTTTGTAAATATTCATAAATAAAATAAAATCTTTGACTGGCACAGAGAGTTGTGGGGGAGTTTGGGTAGGAGTAAGTTTGGGTGCAGCGTTCTGCGAGGCAAGGTTGTAATGCGCTACTTGTTAAACTTTTCGCCTGTGTCTCTGTGCGCTCGCTGTTTGCCTTGAGTTTCTGTGGCGCCGTATTATCTCAGCATGTTGGATGGGAGAGGTCACAGCTGAAGGCTAAGCTCTGCTCTCTATGTGAGGAGGCTGCTTGTTGTGGACTCCGTTGCTGCTCTAACGAACTCTTTCACCTGCTACAGCCTTCGCTGTGTTGTCAAGGAGCTGAGGGCCAAACTACACCAGAACAGCATGATGTGGTATAAAGCTGCAATAAGTGAGTAATCAGCCACAGAGGCAGCCGTGGCCACAGCAGCAGCGCTGGTTTTCTCTGATGTATTTTTGTCGCATGTCATGACCCACAGAACGGACACGTGCAAGGTTGTTGATTTTTATGATAACTTAACCAGAAAAAAGGAAAGAATTGCTGCAGTGACCTATGTTTACGTTTTTTTCAGTATGCACCGCCTCTGCCGCAGTATTGAAAAAATGATAGTCCTCTCTGTAGGAAAGGCACAAATAGCGTGGCGCTGTTTTAAAACTACAAAACCTCAACAGCAGGAGGTCAGGATCGCTTTTTGGACGTTCAAAGTGTTTAACTCCAACACTAGTGACTGTGTTCACACCAACAGTGGTGCCTTTTAATCATCACGTTTCCCTAACTTAGTGATGACCATCATGTTTCCCTACCCTTAACAAAGTGGTTTTACTTCCCCAAACTTAGTTAAGGCAGTGATATTCTATTTATTTTTCTTACTGTCAACAAATCCTATGAAAAGACAGGTGACAAACATTGACACAATTTTTTTAAATACTAAATAATTTGCTAAAACAGCTGGGCACTGTAGTTTTTAGTAAATGCAACTCAAATAGGAGTAAATGATGCATGTCTTAGGAACTATTTCCATTTATTTATTGCTCATTGTGTATTTACAGTAGGCTACGTGTAGGTGGGATCAACTCAAAATAAACTACAGTGCCCACGTTCATTGTAATGAGAGAACATGTCACAGTGCAACAGTGTGGCTCATGTATGGGTTTTTGGTATATTTTTTTAACAACAGTGGAGTGCTACGGCACAGAGGAATTAGCGACATAAGGCTTTGGATACACAGACAGTGCTTGTTAGTAGAATCAATTTATTGTTGGTTTTGGTCTTTTCATGTAATCTGCTGACAATAAGAGAAATATTGAATATCAACAGACTTATCTTTTACAGGCCCACACGAGTGGTTTTGTATATGTCAGCTGTTGAAGTCTTCGGGCAAACTATGCTGTTGTTGTTTTTTGTTCCAGCCATCTATTCTTTTCCATTTATTTTCTGTGTGTGATGAAAATGAAAATCTCTTAGCAGGCTCTTGACACTTGCTTGAAAGTTTTGCAATACATCACATTGAACACAAAGCTCTCTTTTTTTGTCAAGGTTAATTATCATTATGGGGTAATTCTCTGTACATTGTTTTTTTTAAGCTCCAGTGGTGGGTTTTGGGTCTTTAATTAGGTTTTTTGTACAAGTCTGTTTTACTGCACAACACCAGGAAGCTTGAAGAGTCTGCTTGTATATTGATTTTGATGCTGTGAAGGAATAAATGCAAACCAATGGGTTCCTGGAACAGAATACATCCAAAAACTGCATAGCTTGCATTTGAAAATCGTCTTGTACTCTGGATCAGTGTAATTCACCAGCAGGGCCTAAAGTTACCCTTTTTGGCCACAAGTCACTGTGGCAGGTGGATTTTAAAATTCACTAGTCACACAGTCTTTTTACCCGCCAATGTTTTTTTTCATGACGTTAGTGCCTTGACCGAAGAGCAGTCTCTGCTAGTTCACAACTTATTGTGTGTAGGAGGCTTTTTGATGACTCGTGGTCCTTAATTGCTTCTAATTTTATGTTTTCAATCCCGATTGCAAAAGGATTTACATTAGCTTTCTCTGAGCCATAAACACATCAGTCACTGCAGTGTTTGTTCTGTTCTGCTGTCGTAAATGTCTCATGAACTGTTCCGTAGTCGCCAACTGTCCACTTGGTATTAAAATGTCTTCTTTTACTTTTCTTTGAATCATCATCTTTTTGTCGGTTGCTTGTTTCAGCTGGCCTCTTCGCCCCAGTAATGTGCCGCCACATTTTTAAGCTTGAATCCAAGGAAATGGCGGACATGGTTTAAATGTGAAAGAACAACAGTGGCAAAAAACATCTAATGAATAACTCAATTCTCATTGTCTTTCCACCAAAGTGGCAGGTACATTGACAGTTTTACCCGTCAATGGCAAAATGTAATTGGTGCATGGTTGGGTGTTAATTTAAGGCCCTGCTCACCACTGACAGAAGTCCATGTTCTCTCTGGCATTCTTCTGAGTCCTCTAGCTTCATCCCCCGATATTTACCACTGTCTGAAAATGAATGTTGAACTACAGTTTTTCTCAGTCGCTTTGGTACATTTCTTGAATAATTTTTAACATTTGCAAACCAGTAAGTCGATTTTTTCAAAACAAGTATTAAAAACAGCGCCACACAATGGATGACCTGCAAAAGCCTGTAACCTGCTCAACATCTCTAGTCCATTCCTCAAAAGTAAATCTTTAAGTCGATGAACATGTCAGCGCCATCAGAATGTCGAGTCCTTGTGCCATTGTTCACGAAGAAGAAGCTTAGTTTTGTCAAAATAGTCGTGTTGTCAATATAAAAATGTACTCTTTAGGTATTTTCTGATATACACTATGCAGTCCCTCCAGGCTTTTGCGATGTCGAGATTGCGCCAATTCACACGAATTCAACCAATCAATGCGACTTTGGTGCAACTCGCAACTTTTCCGCAAATTTGACCAATATCCGGAGTTTCCCGCGACTTCAACCAATCCCAGCGAGCCCCCCCGTGCCAGACTTTGTATCAGTATGTGACTCTGAGAGCCAATGACCAAGCAGGAGTCCCACGTGCCAAATTAATTTCCTTGTAAGACGAGACGTGTGACTCCAACATCTCACATTTACAAACAAAACGTACAGCGAAAGACAAAAAACAAAAAACATTTAAAACATTTCAGATCGTCCTGCCAACCTGTATACATTTTAACATCTATGTACGCTGTAATGATTTTTCACTCTGAAGTCGCTGAAAGCAGCTGCTGTTTCCCGTCGGCTCTCTGCAGCAGGCGGGGCTGCTCAGTTCCCCCCACTACTTACACACACACACACACACACACACACACACACACACACACACACACACACACACACACACACACACACACACACACACACACACACACGGTGGATGCAGGAAAAACCGGAGATGAGACGTACAGGATGACCTAAATTGAGGACAGCTACGCTCGTTATTGTAAGTGCAATGATAAGTGTGTCCCAGCCCAGGATATTAACTAACAATGTAAAGATCAATAAGCTACTGACACATATGTTCAAATTTGATTAATTCAATATATTACTTTTTTGTCTTATCCACCAGCCATTTTCATATTATACCAATATTTGCAGCATCCTGAGTGTTTTTGGTAAGGTTACTAAGAAAACTTAGCCTAGAGTAATTTTATTCTCTCCAAAACAAGTTTCCTTTTTATTTTTAAAGAATTATATAAAAAAAAAAGAAACGCAACTTTTTTTGCAACTTTCTCCGTCTCTCGCAACTTAATTACAACAAACATACAAAAAAGACATTGCAACTTTTATTGCATTTTTTTTACAAAAGCTCCCGCAAAATCAGGCATTTTGGGCTGCAACAATCTAAAAAAAAGGCTGCGAAATCCTGGAGGGACCGACTATGGCTACATTTTTGATGACAATGTTTGAAAATGCACAAGACTGCACTTTTTCTGTATGAAATTCATACATTCCAACAGTAGAAAGTCACACATTCCTTTATGTGAGATTAGGATTGCAAGAGATTGGACAGGATTCACATTTATGCTTTTAGTTTTGGTTTTTCAACTAATTACAGTGTCATTGCGATTCAGAAAGAAAAACACAAAAGTATGTGTTATGCTCTGTTTAGATATGCTTGCCAATTGAAGGTTCATTTGGTGCCCCTCCAAGCTATTTTACATAGAGGTTGATCTGGTTGGTCATTGGTTGATCTAATGTTTCACACAATCCCCTTCATTAGTGCAAGTCAAGATTCACCTGCGAGCAGTTAATCAATTCTGGACAAATTCACAACAACAATCTGTAAGAACAATTGGAAAGTACTGTATGGAAAACTTGCTTGACCGATTATGACAATTAGTTCAACCATTTGCATTTAAAGACATATTCAATGAACTTATGCCTAGATGTTTTAGGGGGTAAGACAATTCAACAGACATCCAGTATATTATATTATGAGCAACATGACATGAGCAGTTGATCGTATAAAAAACAGCAGACAGTTGTACATGATCAATTGCTTGCATGTACAAAAGCAATTGCAATTTGACCAAAACAATGATAAATTGCTTTTATCTTATGCATAAGTGACTAGATCATGTGAAGGTTGAACAAGCAGTTTTGAGAGTGTCAATTGTGATCTGAGAAATGTACCAAAGTGACTAAAAAACTAAGTAAGATTTTCCCTTCACCCCGCTACATCTGACAAATCAATGGGAGTCAAAACTCAATTGAACCTCTCAACTAGCCCGGTTGTCTCACACATATCGATAGGTGTTTGTAGCTCTACATCAACTTTAATGAAGTCTGTCCCTTTCTCTGCTTCCACCTTTTAATCTTGTATTGACGTTTCTTGCCGGCCTTGTGATAACAGCTTATAAGTCACCTTTATGGAGGCAGCAAATAAAGTGGTAACTACAGCTGTTGAAAGGCCGTCAGAGGCAACAGAGCTAGTAAAAAGAAGAAATATGTAATAGGATGCTCTTTATCCCTGATAGAGAACTACTTTACAGACAACTATTGAGAGAAAATTGAGGCAAGATTGAAATTGCTTTTGATGTCTGTCTTTCCCATCTTTGATTTGACTGGGCTCATTGTGAGTACATACAGTCTGGCTGTTTTCTGATGGTTGGCAAGCAGAAGCTGGGCTGGAACTGCAGGTGCAGCACAAAGCACAACATCTGCATCTGTGTCTCTGTAGAAAAAGCAGGCATTAAAACTGAAAAGCCAAGACAAAATGGAACGGCATCTGTCCTCTGTGTTTAGTGCCGACCGACCCTTCCATTGTGATGTAGATAAGCGTCACCCCAGCAGCACCTCAGGTGATTAAGCAAACAGTATTTGTGAAACACTGTATAAACAAACAGGTGTCCGCCGCTCCCTCTGCAGCTCATTATAACTCCGCTGATTTTGTTTGGGTATATTTTATTGCATCTTTATCAACTATACGGTGAACATTTTGAAGGAACAACCGCTTTGTGTAATGCATGTGTGTATATTGGTGTGTGTATTGGTGTGTGTGTGTGTGTGTGTGTGTGTGTGTATATGTGTGTGTGTGCTTGTTTAACTATATTCGTTCGGTCCAAAAACCGGGAGTCCAGTATACTATAGCCAAAATGCTGGACCCCACAAGTTTAAAGGGCTGAAGACTTGGTTTTATAATCAGGGATATAATTAGGTTATGGTTAGGATGAGGGTAAGGGTTAAGGTTAGGGTAAGGGGCTAGGGAATGCATTATGTCAATGACGGGTCCCCACAAAGATAGTGCCACAAACCTGTGTGTGTGTGTGTGTGTGTGTGTGTGTGTGTTTGTGCACCTGTGTGTGAGAGAAGGTGCATATGTTCTGCACAGAGTCCCAGGCTTATTGGAGATCTTTTCCTAGTCTCTAATGAGGTGTGGACAGAACAGTTCTACATCTCCTCTCTGTAAAATGTGACTCAGGCGGACAGACCATGTTGGCTAATGGCAGGTGAGAGATTGAAATGCTTCGTGAAAAAGACAAAAGCAGGAGTGTTAATGTCAGGTTTGAACATATACCGAACAAACGCGGCTGGCAGGAGAAATGATACGGAAAACAAGAACACAATGACGTCTAATGTGTCTCATGGTGAACTGGCTAAACAGAGTCTTATTAAGCAAACGAGGTACAGGGTGTGACTGGAGCTGTTGCGGATCCCTTGGAGCCTTTGTGCGAGTTGTAGAGTGGGTGGCTTTGCAGCAGAGCTGCAAAATCTCTGCATCAGCATTTTCTATCTAGCAACCAATTAGCTTAGACATCCAAAAGAAAAAAAAAGAAAAATTAATTCAAAATAACTTTTCTCCATTTGCATCTTTTTCATTTGCTTATCTCCCATTCATTCAACCGGCAGCACTTTCTCTGCCTCCTAGGCTTTCTTCGGCTCCAGTTACTGTATGTCACACCTGCAAGATAATTGGATAAACTCAATTCAAAGCAAGAAGCTCATGGATACCAAGACAGCGAGGCACCATTTAACTACGGCAGAAATAGGGCACTGCTAAATATGTTCAGGAAAAAGAAATGGGAATGCTACCCTGATACCTCTTGTGAATTGGAGAATTAAAGAAAAGCATCATCATTATTTAACGAGCCAGTTTATCATGACATGAATGTGTGGTTATTTAGCCTTGAAAAGCTATATGGGAGACGTAGGTATATTGTGTTCTTCCACTTGTTTTATGTAACCCACGTATTTCAGAGCTGAAGTGTTTTATCTGCAGTGAAAAAAACAGAAACAGGCTTATTTGGTGAATCTTTATAAGTGCATGCTCATGTACATGTCTATATGTAAAAGCATCCCAGAAGTGTCTGCACTGTGTGGGAGCAGTTCTCCAACCTTCCCAACTGTCAAGATTCTGCCATCTCAGTGGATCAATTCCCTCTGAATCCAGATGAATTATTAATGCCCACATTCTGGTTTTTTTACTGATGGGGAAATCATTTGAAATGGATTTTTTGGGAGCTCCCAATGAATTCATCAGTTGTTTAAAAAGGTGTCAATATTATATCCAGATATTGCTCGGGTAGAGAGAAGCGGCAATCAGGATTCCTGATAATAACAACGTTGTTCTGACCTTAGAACCGGATACTTAACCCGGCACGCATCGATACATATTCATTGATGCCCTTCACCCACATGCCAGCTGGCAGCCATGTTTACACAGTACAGCGGATTTCAAAGTGTTACATACAGTACTGTAGCAGCAGCATACATTCGAAGCCGCAGATGGTTGTGTCTTTAAAGGCTGTTGTGAGCAAAACTATAGAGCTTAAGCAGGGTTATACTGCTTCCCTTTCAAGTTTCATTACGACTTAATTAAACTTTAAATTGAATTCTGCTTCTTTAGAGACTAAATGAAAGAGGATTCCCCCCCGCGAATGCTTCTATAAGTCTGCGGAAAAGTGACTTAGGAGACAAATGATATAGTTAGCTTAATGCCAAGGGTGGTGCCAATGCTACTCTGAGGCCGTGATTGACGGCTCTGTTTGTGCGAGACCTCAGCCAGAACAGGATGAATAGAGCACAGTTAGTGTTGCCAGCGGAGATCAATAGGCTACAGTCTCAGGTAAGCACTGTGGCTTCACCCCTTTGGGCATTTCCTGAAACGATGATAAATGCAAGGTGTTGCTTGGTTTGAAACGTGATATTTTTCATTTGTCACATTATATCAGGTCATATCAGTGATTATACAGGAAAAGAAATGAGTAGCGGAGGCTCACTGTGAGACATTATTCCATTATCTCATAAAATAATGTTTTGCACATCCTCAGTGGACCTTGATAACAGCGAGGCAATATCAACACCAGGATATTAGAAATCCACGTTAGAAGTTTTTGCGCTTCAATTCTTCTGGTGAAATATCAAAGTAAACCAGCTATGCTCAGTCGATGGCAGCAGTAAACTCAAGATTGTCCCACAAGGTTTTATGTGTTTTGTGGAGACTTAATAAGATGCTGTAGTGAGACACGCATTGCAAGTGGAAAGGAGGAAATAAAACCGGAGGGGGGTTGGGATGTCATTGTAACATGATCGCCTGCATGCTGGAGCAGTAAGCCAACCACGGCGGCTCCCGGGGGACCTATCAGCATCTATCGGCGGGCAACAAATGGCTTTACTGCCCAGTCCTGTATAGTGACCACAGAGGGAGAGGGGCTCTGGGAATGACCTGTAAACCAAACACATCACCGCATTCAATCTGTTGCCTTATTAATCTAATCAACGGCTCATTCAATGCTCCTCAGAGACGGCCATCACGGCATGGAAGAGAAACCAAAACAGACAATGACAGTCTGCTCCACTGAAAACTGTTACGAGGACGACTTCCATTATCAATTGATGTGATGTGAGGGATTTAAAAAGCAACCTTCGCCTCTGTGAAAACATGTTTTAAGAGATTAAATATGGAAGGTACTGGTTGTTTGCAAATATCCATCACCTCCTATTTATGTCAATAGAAACAAGGCAGCGGCGGGACCTTGAACAACTTCTCTCAGCTCGTTTTGATGCAGCACTATCCGAGGGCAAATATGACAAGTACGCAGCTGCACTTCAATCCACAATAATAATCGCGTCAAAAAGCAACGCTTGGTCAGGTGCCTTTGGCGTTTGTTATTGACGCAAAAAGTCTCCTTTAGTGCTTGGTCAGGACTCTTGGCGTCACTTTTTGACACTCTGGGTCGGGACTATTTGACGCTCTCTGGACTCGCGTCTAGCCCTTTGGCGTCATATGGATGCACTTGGTTGGGACTCTTGGCGTCACTTTTTGACGCTCTGGGTCAGGACGTACGTTTAACTGACATGTGGCAAGAGAACGGGACAGTTAGGTTTAGGAAAAGATGGTGGGTTGGGTTACAAACTGTATGTTTTAGCGACACGCAGGACAACAATGGTACACAAACCTGTGTTGTTTGACCCATCCACCCCCCCAACCTGCCTCCTTATGCGGATTTTAGGTCTTTCATGCTACTTGCTACCTTTGTCTCTCTTAATACTACGTCATCTTACAGCGCTGCGGCCGAGCTGCTGCTCTGCCCGGTGCGTCCCGTACAGACGCTAAAGGGTGATGTTTTAGCGTTGGTATCCGACGCTGGGAGCCACTGACCAAGCGTCAGTATTTTATGAGTTGGGAGTGACTATCAATGAGAAAACTGAAAAAATAAACATTTTTATAAGCATCACTAGTGGACTCAGGAAGGGGAGCAGAGGGACGGCTGCAAAGAGTGGCCTTAAAATGGAAAAAACATGATGCAGTACCCTATGGCGGCGCGCTCAGTCGCAGCGACCCGGAGCTCCCTCTGTTATTGAGAATGTGTTAGTGGTAGTGTATATGTGTGCGTGTACTTGTATGTATGTATGTATGTATGAATGTATGTATGTATGCATACTCTGTATGCATATGTATGTATGCGAGTATTTATGTATATATGTGCGTGCGCACGCATGTATGGATGTGTATGTGTATATGGGTGTAGCTATATTTTTATCTTTATTTTATTTTTTTTTACTCTATGCTGCTATTTGGAGAGGATTGCTCCAACAGAATTTCGTTGTATTGCATACAATGACAATAAAGATCTATCTATCTATCTATAGTACTTTCATACATGCTAGAAAACCTTCTCGCCGCATGCATCACTGGTACATTTTTTGTTTTTTTCACCCCTGCCTCTAAAACAGCCTGAGTCTGACACTGATAAGCAAGCCAAACAGATTGTACGTGATAAGGAAGTAGTAGCAATAGAATAAAAGAAAAAGAAAGAAAGAATAACTGATACATAAGAAACAGAAATCTTTTCAAACATAATGTCCCTAATCCAGAGGAAGAAGCACCATCTCACCATTTACAGAAAGCAGTAAAACTTTAGGATAAAAAAAAAAATTGCTTTAGGAAAAAGCTCATAAAACAATTAGGAGGTGAGGGTTCAACGCATTCTCATGAACAGGCCGCTACACAGCTTCCTGACCCGGGCTACAGACCTCCGTTGTATCACCGGTAGTTGGTGGTTCAGTTGCCCAAACATAGGTGACTTTGAGCCGGATATAAAGTGCCGCAAGCTGCCGGTCGTTTCAGCAGACATTATGGTTCAATCTAATCCACAAAATATGAGCGTTTTACCGCGACAAAAGTTAAGATTAGGCACCAAAATGTCTAGTTAAGATTAGGAAAAAGAGGGTGGTTTGGACTTAAACACTCCTAAGGAACACGCATTTCCTGGTTGAAAGGCTTTAGTTTTCCCTGGGAAGCGAACTCCACTCTCTGGCTTCAAAGTCCTGCATGTTAACGCCAACCCATACCTACACCTAGGGGTGCTTGTTTTTACGTGAATACAGCAAAACAACACGTAGAATGCTTATGAATTACAGTGCTTAACTTTTCATAGATTTTTGAACGAATGGTTCATGAGAACAGACTGGAGAGTTAGTGTGAGCATGTGAGAGTATGTTAATGGCAATGATGGCAGTCAAAGGGTTGGGCTCATTCCAAATTTCCAAAATTCGGCTTCAAAAGAACATATCTAAATCTAAGGAGGAGTAAAGGCAGGGGCAAATTATCTTGTTACTGTACAGATCCATCTCAGGGTTTCAGCTAGTGTTTTGAGAAATATCTGTGTTGTGTTTTAACAATAAATGTTAGACATTTGTGAAAAATGTCCATCACAATTTCCACAACTTTTTGACATCTTCAAATAACTTGTTTTTTTTACAACCAACAGTCCAAAGCCCAAATATATTCAATGTGAGCAAATCCTCACATTTTAAAAACAGGAGGCAGCAGATGTTTTAGGCTGAATCCCATTTCTCTGTCTTACCCCTTCCCCCTCCCCTACCCCTTCGTCTTACCCCTAGCCCTTGTCCCTCGAAACCGAGCGGTAAGGGCTATGGGTGAAAACATACCCCTATGAAATGAGACACCACTTGGTTACGTCATCATACATTGTTGCTAGCTAACATATTTCTTGAAAAATGACTAATGTATTTTTGGGGAAATTTAAATCTAGGTCAAGATCTTGGGCGGGTTTAATGGTTGACATTGGAAGTAGGCCAATGGGGTTACGAAGTGTTTTCCCAGAAAATAAATTATAAGGCATTGCAAAAAATACCAGACTTGAGTAGGAGTATCTTAAAGCCCCAGTGTGTAACGTGTTTAGTTTCAAGTATTCCTATTAGCTTGGAATTTTACATTTGCGCTTGCATGAACTGGGGTAGACGCTCCATAATGATGCGCCATCTTGAAATACGTTAGCTGGTAAGGGACATACAGGACATACTGCTCCGCCTTTCGCGTTTTCGACTCCCAGCTGCTGCTAATGGGTATCGTAGGTTCCCGGCCCTGGCAAGTTTGAAGAAGGAAACGTGGAGGACCACATGTATTCAAAATCAAAATTTCAGGAACAGGAGTCTTCTTCTTCTTCGCCCAGAAAAAGAAAATGGATATTGAATAGAGCGAGAGACCGGCATCATCAGAAAAAAGAGTGAACATTAGAGCTGCTTTGGAGGCACACACCAAATCCCAACTAGTTAATTATCCTCCGGACTGCTGCAGTTAAGTCTCCTTTTCTTTCTCTGTCCTTTCCGTCGGGTGGAGCGCCACTCTCCGACAACTCATGGATGTATTAAAGGGGTGATAGAATGCAAAACCGATTTTACCCTGTCATAGTTGAATAACGACAGTTCAGTGGGTAAATAGGACATACATAGAAGCTCAAAATCCCATTGACACCCCTTTACTATGAAAATCTCATATTTTGAAACTGCCGCTGAAAACGGGCGAATCTCAACAAAGCTGAGTTGCTTGCGTAAGCATCTCAAAATCCAGAACCTTAAGAGAACAGTCACGCCCCAACATTTACATAGGCTACACAACTGACCTGAGATCAGGTAGTCTTCTGAATCTAGCTAGGTCACGAATTCTGCTATTCCATTACAAATTTTTAAAACTTCAAGCGAAATCAACTATGTAAAGCTCAGATATGGGCCGTTTTACAAAAATGGATGGCTAATTGCAAATTTTGTCCGACTGTGGGTCGGAATTAAGCAGCCGGTGCTGCCTGGGTTGTTGCCTCGCCGCCCGGCCTGCTGTGAGCTCCGTTACGGCTGGCAGCCATACCTGCGCAGAGTCACCGGTAACACCGCTAATGGAACACTAAACGCCGCGGCTCTGACAGAGCTCCAGGGCCTGCAGCTCCCCTCTTCCTGCTAGCTAAATGCCCGGTATGTGTGAGTGAGAGCGCGGTCAGCGAGCTTGTTACACCAGCAATCTGTTACCACAGGTTCCAGTTACTCTTTTAAATGTGTGTAATTATAATGTGTTGAGTTATTTAAACAAACGATTGGGGAAATAAACGCCGCTTGTCCGCGAGGCTCATTGATAGCGCCTGCGGCTGGATGTAGCTCTATCAATGAGAGCTAGCTAGCCTCCTCTTAGAATTCCTCTGGAATTCACAAATATTCATTAACTTGAAATCGGACACCGTTGTTAGCTTTATAAGACCTTTAGTTAGATGTTGTGTAAGTGGCGTGACGAAATTCAAACTGTAATATAATCGAATTAAGGCGAAAAGGAAGCTAACTATCCGTGATTTGTAGCTAGGATTGAAGGGACAGTCACAGCTAACGAAACACCTAGTCTTCACAAATATTCATTAACTTGAAATCGGACACCGTTGTTAGCTTTATAAGACATAGTTAGATGTTGTGTAAGTGGCGTGACGAAATTCAAACTGTAATATAATCGAATTAAGGCGAAAAGGAAGCTAACTATCTGTCATTTGTAGCTAGGATTGAAGGGACAGTCACAGCTAACGAAACACTTTGTCTTCACAAATATTCATTAAATTGAAATCGGACACCGTTGTTAGCTTTATAAGACATATAGTTAGATGTTGTGTAAGTGGCGTGACGATATTCAAACTGTAATATAATCGAATTAAGGCGAAAAGGAAGCTAACTATCCCTGATTTGTAGCTAGGATTGAAGGGACAGTCGCAGCTAACGAAACACTTTGTCTTCACAAATATTCATTAAATTTAAATCGGACACCGTTGTTAGCTTTATAAGACCTTTAGTTAGATTTTGTATAAGTGGCGTGACATGTGTGTAACATGAGGTAACAGATTGCTGGTGTAACAAGCTCGCTGACGGAGCTCTCACTCTCACACAACGGGCCATTTAGCTAGCAGGAAGAGGGGAGTTGAAGGCCCTGGAGCTCTGTCAGGGCAGCGGTGTTGGTAGTCCCTGCTGTGGTCTGCCGTGACGGAGCTCCAAGCACTCATAGCAGGCCGGGGTCTGTGAAGGAAGGCAGGCTGGGCGGCGAGGCAGCACCGGCTGAGGCAGGCAGCACCGCGGCTAAACTCCGACACACAGTCTTACCAAATTTGCAATTAGCCATAAATTTTCGTAAAACGGCCCATATTTGAGCTTTATATAGTTGATTTCTCGCTTAAAAAAGTATCAGAAGTCAATTTAATAACGAAATAGCCCGATAAACAATGTATAACTTTGCAATGAGACCTGCTGTCGAGTCTCCCATGTGTTTCTATGTAGTTTGCTCAAACCAATCAGCGCGTAGCTCATTCTGAATATTCATCAGCATACCATATTTGGAAGAAAAGCTCTTGTTCCAAATATAGCCATATTCACAGGGTAGTTAGGGCCTAATAAAATATCATTCGGGCAATTTTCAGCCCAACCAATGTTACATACCCCATTAGGAGACCTTAAGGAACAGTGTAAAATACCCTATATAATCATTCTATCACCCCTTTAAGAGAACGTATGAACTCATGGATGTATTAAGAGAAATCATGAACTCCAACAATGATGGCTGATAGACAGCCTTTTGTACACCTTCGCTTTTTGAAGCGTGAAGGCTACTGTAGATGCAATACTGCGTGGCAAGAGAGAGTTGATATGATCTCAACGCTAGATGGGAGTAATTCTTACACAATGTAGCTTTAATAAATGGGCCCTTGCCAAATATATTATATATACACAGTACAAGTCAATTGAGAAAATTATGCAAATCAATCACTAATAAAAAGGTATTTAAAATACTTTAAGCTAGGGCTGTGTTTTGGTAAGAATCTGGCGATACGATACGTATCATGATACATGGGTCACGATTCAATATATTGCAATATATTTTGATTCTGTGCATAAGGCAATATATTGGGATTTCTTTTAAGTATAATTTTAGAAAAACTAATATTTAAAAAAAGACATGATGTTCACAAAAGTCAAAGAAGTTTACTTTAGGTAAACAATTCAGTACACAGAAAGTCAAACTGCCAGTTTGGGATTGTGGTTCCCAGGCTTGAGCCCCCCTAAAAAGGGTCTAAAATCGCCCATGACTACATGCACTAGCTTCCATAGAGACACAAAGATTCAAGGTAATAATGCATCCAGCAGGATGAGCAACAGAAGTTTGGGTTTTTGATGGAGAGTTTTCTGCAAACTAGGATTTGCCATTCCAAATATATGATGACATCTTTATTTGTTTATTTGATCAGAACGCAACATTACAACTGCCAAAATTATACAGTTGCACTTGTTGTTTCCGTCGGAGTTCTTATGACCATATAATAAAATGAGGACACTAACTTTCTGTCAGCTCGCTCTAGTGTTCAGTAAATCCCTAAATTCACCAGCAGCTCTCACTGTTTTATCCCACAACTAAATAATGGCTCTGGCTCAGGCTGTATTTACAGGATAATGAATGGGTGCAGCGCTCGCTTTCACATGCTCACACACAAAAACAGTCACATCCAGGCCAAGCTCAAACAAATGTGGCACACACACTTGTAATCATAGCCACACACCTGTGAAAGCAGTGATCACAGTTAGTCTGTTTGTGCTCGCAGGGTTCATGTTTGTCTCATTTAGCCACTATTGTTGTGATGATAGAAACTGTATGTAAACACATTTGAGAGCGGAACATGTAGTCGGACAACGTTGGATTTGGTGTATGAGCGGTTCAATGTGAAAATGAAATAGCAAAATGACAACAAATGAAATGTCAGTTTGTTTTTATGAGACCATTGGGATGTGTTTGCTCCAACTCTACGGCTGTGCTTAGTTTTTACCTAATTAAGTCGTTTGTTTAGTGAACAGTGTTCACATTTTCCACAAAAATGAGTTTTGTGATTACCGGAGTTAAATGTAAAATTTGAAATGGGTTATGAAGTGAAAATATAAAACATGGGGGCTGTGCCTTTTTATTTTAGATTACTGTGAGTTTTCCTTCATTACAAAATTGATTTGCAGCAATTAATTAAAAAGTTCAGTTGATGTCTAAAATTAAAAAAGCAGAAAATGATTAGAATAATCAGTTCCACTCTGTCAGTCAAATGTTTCATGCTAAGTTAGGAAAAAGTATTAACGCATCTTCTAGTCACCTTAGGAACAAGCACATCAGCGGCTTGATATAACAACTGACAGCACAGCAACTGAAGAAGGAGACAAGGAAGGAAAATTGGGAGAAGAAGAGAAAGACAAAGAGGAAATTATTGACTTCAAAGAGAACAACTTAAAATAGCATTCTGTATGAATAGAAATACTACGGTTAAGATTAGATAAGGCTAAGAATTCAGGAATGCCTATTGGCAATACAGAGTTCTTATTGTCAAGAAGCGGTACTAACTATCTTTTCACACAGTACATACAGTACAGCAACACAGAATATGAGTAGGATGTGTCACTACTAGCAACATGGTGAGGCCACACACGACCCATCCTTATTCCCTTTCTGTGTCTATAAACATGATTTTAACGGGTATAGAGAGAAATGATTCCCAGAGATCCCTCAAATGTCACATTGATTAATGAGATATCTGAATGAAAGATTAAAGGATAAGTCTGGTGATATTCTTATTTTTGTCATTGTCACTAAATCCCATGCAAAGACCAAAACCAACAATACATCGATCCTACTGATAGGTTTTATCACTGTAGTCAAATGTCTGATATTGCTTATTGCTGGGCCTCCATTGTTGTAAACCTATTAAAAACACATCAGTGAACCACGCTGTTGCATGGGAGGACATGTCGCTCCCTTACAAAGAGCAAGGGCACTGGGCTGCTTGATTATGGAGAAAAATAATCACATTCATTTTGAAATCACAAATATTAAACACTATTACTCATTGACTTTTGGAAACTTGGAACTTAAAAAAACCAGTCAAACAGTTGTACAAATCAACAGTAAAAACACTTGAAATTTACCGTAATACTTTTCCCGTTGAACTTTGAATTCCCCATATATATATATATATATATATATATATAAAAGTGTGAGTGTCATTCAGAACAAGACAAAACTAAATAATAGTTTACTTGCGAAACGTAATGTGCAAAATAATTGTTTTCCTCAATTACATAGTTTTTTTTTAGATTGTTAGGAGCCAAAATCAAAATCGCGATCTAAATCCGATTAATTGCACAGCCATAACTATAGTTTATTTTGAGTCAATCCACATGCACTGACCTGGTGCTGAAACTATTCACTGTGGGTTTGTGTATTAATCCACTGCTGAAAATAGTCCCCAAGAAATGCACTATTTACTCCTGTTTGAATACTTATGCTAAAAACTACAGTGCCCAACTGTTTTAGGAAAATACTTAACCTATTTTTTATTTTTTATTTGTGACCTGTTTTCATAGATTTACTTGTGCAGTGGGTACAACGGGGCTTGGATCTGCCACAGACAGTACAGGGAGCTTTGGAAGTGCTGAAAGACTTACACATTTGTTTTGCTCTTTTCATGGGATTTGTTGACACTCTATAAAACATGGAATGACACCACCCGTATCCTTTAAAAAGGATGAATAATATAATAAAACATTGCTTTCGATCATAGTCCTTTTGCACTTTGTTTGGGCTCTGCACATTTTCTGAAGACAGAGATAAACACAGGGTCAGCAGTGTCACCCAGGGTCACTGTCCTGTCCAACAGGCCAATAATGCATGTGACAAATGTCAGAGTACCTTCTGTTACTGTGAACCTGTATAGATTTATTGATTCCTCCTCTTTTTGTTTCCGTTAGGTTCACCGAAGCTCTCACTCAAGTTTTATGCCCACTGTGAACCATAAATATTTTCTGGAGTCAGCAGCATCCCTCGTTTTTTTTTTTTTTTTTTACTTTACAACATCTCTCACCTCGCCCTTTTGTGTGACTGGCCTCTTCCTTTGACAGGATTTGTTTTGTCCTTCTTGTTTCAGCCGGGCTAATCTCCCTCATCTGCACAGCTTTGGCGTGCTCTTTCACCCTCCCACTCTTGGAAAGACTGTTTGTAGTAAAGATTGTAATCTAACTGCTAATCTTTATGGCTTGCTCCAGGCCCGGGCACTCGGCATATCGCTGAATGATTTGCCAGAAATGTAGAAACTCTCTGGAGTCTCAGAGGTTCTTTGCGAGCTGAGTTGGAAGGGAGAAGTTTCCACACATTTTCAGATGCGCAAGCTGTCACTACCGAAGTAGTCAAATGGGGAGCCAAAAGGTGTGTCAGGTTGTATTTGTTTAATGCTCATTACTTATAACTTCCCACACTGTTCCATTTTCCTTACAGAATAGTGAGCCAATTATTTAAAAAAGGAAGGTGTGTGTGTGTGTAGTCATCGCTCCCCTTACTCGTACTCTTCCTGGCTAGCAAAGCAACATATACCTGTCATAATGAGCAGCAAGCAGTGCTTTACCACCAAGCTGCCTCTCATCACAAACCTAAAACACAAAGAGATTTACTAATGCAGGCTGTTAACACAGCCAGTTTTATACACGGCCGGGTTTATACAGCAGCAGTCCCAGGACAGCATGCATTATACACATCTAATTAAGTCTTCACATGTCTATAATAAACCACATTATGCCTTTGAGGCTAGAGGGCAGGTCAGGAGCTGGCATTGAGTTAGTGTGAGGCAGCCTGTGTGTGTGTGTGTGTGTGTGTGTGTGTGTGTGTGTGTGTGTGTGTGTGTGTGTGCGCACGCACATGTGTGTTTGTGGAATCAAGCCTAAGACAGCTATTTAACTCTCACTAATTAACCCAGAATAAATCAGGGCAGCACAGTAAATATTTGTTGCCGTGGAGGGAGTAAGAGGACGGAGACGCTCTCTGTAGTGCCATCCTGCCTGCCGGATGACGTTAAAAGGACTGACTGAGTGCGTGCAGGAGGCTGTGTGTTTGAGTGAAAGATGCACAGAGAGGGGGACAGATTGAGGCGCAGAGACACAGGGAGGGAGATGGAGAGTGAGCAAGGCTGAGGAGGGCAGCCAGCCAGCTGTTGGTCTACTTTGATTGGCCTGTGGAGAGCTGCCTCTGTCTTTTCATGGCACCAGTAAAGTGCAGTGTTCCCAGTGGCAGGTGGCCGCTGCCCACCGCCTACCTCCCCCGGGACGGCAGAGGCAAAGATTATCCGTCGCTTTGCTCTCTTTTTATTAAACACCTTCATGGTCTGCAGCGCCGTAGCTACCAACAAGAAAACAGAGAGGCATTACATACAGAATACCTAATCAGCACATAAAAAGTCTGGAAAACAATTTTTTATGTGTACTTGCTTTTGCTTTCTCTCACATCAAAGGCTTGGAAGACTTGATGCTATCAGAGCTGCTTCAAACAGCCCACACAGATTTACACAGGTCGCTTCAAACGGGGCATAAAAGTACGGCGTACATGCCTGTCCTTCATGGAGCCGAGTTTGGCAGTTGGACGGATAAGGGTACAGTAAACCAAGGAAAAAGAACAGGCCTGTAAGTGCTCTGAGTGCTTTTCCCCAAACAGCTTGACAGCCAGGTCTCGGTGACCGTGTTTGTGACAATCAGGCTCGCTCACATCATCAGTTGGTTTAGTTGTTGCCATAGCAACATACGGTACAGTAACTCCTGCATAGGTGCCAGCCTCTGCTCCATCGGAGTATATTGTCCTGATGTTTGCAGTGCCAGAAAACTGCATTTCCACATTGCTAGCCACACAAGGCAAAGCAAACTCAATTTTTCTATCCGTCTCTGTCTCTTTCTTCACTCTGTTCTCGCTCCTCTGTCTCTCTCCAGAGGGGTGGAATTCAATTCTCAATACACTTAGAGAGGAGGAGTGTGAAGACTCATTTAAGCCTCCCTAAAACTTGTGAGTTTTGTACCAAATGTTACTTATTTTCTTTGGCTGCGAGTCTTGGAAGTCTCACATTTGTTTTTGTTTTTCTGCCTTTGCCCAGTATTTCAAATATTCTGAATATTATTTTTCTTGGAATGGGAGATGAAATTCAAGCAAAGAAAAGTAAAACCTCAGGTCTGTTTTGAAATTAGCAAAAAGAAATATAATTTATTGCCGGAACAATTTGTCTAAATTGTCCCATCTGTCCCAAAGAAGTTTCTTTTTATTGATAGGTTTTTCAATGATAAACAATAGCCTTTTTAGTGTTTAGACCACAGAAATAACACGTTATTTTTTCTATTGTTTAGACAGATGCCTAACATCTGTTTGCAAACAAATGTGTGTAGTAGTAAAAACCTAGATTTAAGAAAATTTATAGTAGAAAAAAAGAATGATAGTTGCCGTATCAGGCTGTGTGGCTATTATCCAGAGAACATTAGTGTGTGGTTCACTCCTTAAACGATTCTCTTTGTTATTCAAATCCATTCTATTGTACAACCTCAGCACCACGAAGGCAGAGCAGAGAATCAAAAGTTGTCCAGTGAATTACTCAAAGGTGAGACAGACTGACGGCACAAAAGCTTTGAACGGCTGGTGCTCCGACAAAGGTTATCTCCCTCTCCTGTCCTTGAACGTTTTCAAGCAAGTCAGCGAACATTCTGCACAAGTCCATTCCTGTAGATATACATTCATATATAGTGGGCAAGCTCTCACCAAAAGGCTGTCCATGTGTAATTAGGATTATAGTCACATTCAAATGGAGTGCTTACTTGGCTCTGTGTTGCGAGCTGTGGCAGTGAGAGTGTGCTGCTTGTGGGCTTGTGGATATGAGCTGGCAAGAAGGGCAGCATGTGGGTTGGCAAGAAGGGGCGCCGTGTCACTCCCGACCTCTCGGAGGGGCTCGGCTGTGAGGGGAGCGCTGACATGCGTCATGCTCCACCAAGTCCCGCTCCGACACTGTAATAATACCCAATTATAACCTGGACTAATTGGAATGGCGCTTTGTTTTGCTTTTCTGTTCTTTCAGAAAGCTGACAGCAACAACTCATGGAAGGATCGATGGCGGATTACGAGGCTCATGGAGCTGCATAGAGAGGAGGGCTCAGACTGAGGCTGCAGCTCTCATTAAAACCCCGCCTGATCTCAACCAAGCCCTGGGAAAGGAGGGGTGAGAAAGGCAAGGAAAACCAGAGGGGGGGGAAGAACAGACAGGGGAGAAGAAACGGGAAATCTAAAAAGGAGAAAAAAAAGTTTACTGTCCCCTTTGCACATGGTCTCTGCTGGACTCTTATAAATGGCCATTGTTCCCCATGAAGCACACAGCGACTGTTTACAGTTTCCCATAAAGGAGGGCTTTATTCCTGCTCAGGGATGCATTGTGACAAGATAATTTGAATAGCCGAGGTCTTACCACAAAGCCATAAACATTTACGGGCAGTTGACATGGAGAATAAAGAATGAGCCATGCAACCTCTGCAGGATGCTGCCTGACTCCTGATGGCACAACCAACACTCAGTCGACTACTCCGAGCTCGACTATTATCATCAACACACGGAGAGATGGAGCGACAGAGAGGGGAGGGCGGAGGCAGGCCGAGGGAGAGAATGCAAACAAGTTCATAAACAGAAGCAGAGAAGGATAGCTACAGAGAGTGATAGCTAAAGAGAGGCAATGCAGGTATTTGATGTCCCCTTTGATTCCTTCCACAATGAAATGGCGGTGTCTTGTTTTTATGTTTCATCACAGGAGTCGACCGCCAGAGCAGACCCCCGGGAGCAGCCAGACATGAGGCTGAATTCGATTAGACTGTAATCGGAGATGGACAGGCACTGGTGCTGTCAGTGTCAGCAAGCCGAAGGGACTCCATAAGCAAACTATCGCCATGACTTTCCATTTCATGCCATTCATCGCGGTGGCCGTTAAGTGTGTTTGCAATCTGTGCTCCATGTTCGCAGGCTGTGTTTCAGGGTTTGTTTTTAATTCTGACAACGGCCCTCTGGAGTGCAATATCGTCGTTAATGAATTACCTACCGGCCTGATCTCCTTTTTCTCTTCCATATCTACACGCAATGTTCTCTTTTTCAGGCCTATGTCCTTCTTTTTCTCTCTGCTACAGGGGCCGTTGTTTTCCTCCTGCTTTGCTTGGCATTCTGTTCATTCTCCAAGATGTTTCCAGCGTAACCAATGATTAACAATTATGCCAGTGCATCTAATTAATGCCGGCTAATTATGAGGTTGAAATGCTGACAATGAACGGTCGGGTAGGAGGGGGAGATTGCAGCATCAGAAATAATCAGGAGAGAAGAAGAGGATGAAAAAAAAGACAGAGAGAGAGGGAGAAAGGGAGAAGATTGAGAGTGAGTGTCTTAATTGGCATACTCAGTTTTTGTCTCAGGACCCTGAGCTTATTATATAAAAAATATGGATAACTTGTGCATAAAATTATAGATGGTACGCTCACTCATCTAATTTGTAGGCCACATGGATCACATTGAGAAAAAAAAAGGAAAAGAAAAACAGGTTGTCTTTTTTCCCTTCTGCACTGGATGGGAATTATGTTCAAACCACACAGGGTCTCTGGAGTGGCAGCGAAACTCAAGCCATAATTATGTCCACAAAAATGCACACAGACTTTTAATCTTAAACTAATTTGCTGTTCATTTGTCAGCAACTGGTTCACTGAAAACGGTGAACACAAATGCCCAGCAGGAGACACACACCAAGACCTTTAATATATATAATATTTATAATGATTGCACCCTTTTCATTTATTCAACCGTTCCTTTACAATCGTCTGAAGAAGCACGCCAACGGACCTAATCCCGTTTCCCCACCTCAGGCAATACTTCATTGCGAAACTAGCCAAGAATAACGACCTCTCTCCCCGGCTCATAATGAGGCTGCATGGAGCATTCATTAGCATAGTCAGTGTCTGCAGCCCCTACGCTATGTCGGAGCTTTACGTTCAATGACGTTTTTATTCCTACAACCATTCTGTACGGGCTCCATAATAATGTCCAAAGAAGAAAACACATCATATATTAAAGAAACATGATTCTTTGCTTCCTATTCAAATGAGCACATCTGAAGAGAGCGAAGGCAGAGGAACAAAGGGGTTTGTGGAATTACCCAGGGAGTGGTAATTATATTCAGAGGAGCCTGTGATTTAGAGTTTGTTGTTTGTGTCTTCCTGTGCGGAGCAGAGGCAGGAGGCTGTGCAGCTCAGAGCGGTGACACAGGTCCTCCCCGGTCTTCCGAAGTGCATTAAACTAAATGATTGACAATGATTGAAACCACATGGAGCCCGAGGCAAATTACCGGGGCTCAGGCTCACTTCTGCAGCTCTGCCGTCTCTCTGCATTCGCAATCCGTGTGGAGTTTTTTTTTTTTTTTTTTTAAAGGATATTTGTTTGTCATACAAATCAAATGTAGCAGGCGCCTGGGTAGCTCACCTGGTAGAGCAGGCGCCCATATATAGAGGTTTACTCCTCCACACAGCGGGCCTTTGCTGCATGTCATTCCCACTCTCTCTCCCCTTCCATGTCTTCAGCTGTCCTATATGAATAAAGGCCTAAAATGCCCAAAAAATTATCTTTAAAAAAAAATCTGATGTAGCTCATGGTACAAGAGTGGGACAGTACAGAGAAGTGCTTTTACATGCTGTACAGCAGGCCATAGCACCCAATGATTTCTGAGAGGCTGAGATATGGCCTCATCAAACACACTGGGAACTGCAGCACGGGAAGCCGGGCCCAATAAGCCCCGCTGCAGAGAGGTTTGTCAATACGACGTGGAACACAAGAGGGTTATGTTTAGCAGTGTCAAAGCAGCTATTTGTGTTTGAGATGTTGGATTCAATAGTGCTTCTACCAGGCAGACCTCAGCCTGAGTGGATTCCCATCTATTTTCCAAGTCCTCACCCTTTTAGAGTCAAGGTAAGGGAGCATTATGTTTGATGGGAAACTTAAATAGTAAATCAATAGCGCTGCATTTTTTATTCCAGAAGTTGCATCTTAGTCAATATTCCACATCATTCATCCTCTCCTCTATCTTTTACCAGTGTCATTAGCCCTACATCCATTCCTAACCTAAGATCAACAAATAAAACATTTACTTAATAAAACACAGCTTCCATCAAAGCAAAAGTAGACATATTTCTTAAGTGCATTTAAGGATCACGTCGGAAAATAAAAGTAAAAATTCAAGGATTGTACGGCGCTTTTTTTTCTTCTAAAGCTGTCTTCACTTAAAAGTCCATTAAGTTGTAGCGAGCTTTGAATGGAACAAATTTCAATGTGAGCAGAAATGCATATTAGACCCTTGCTTTTCATAAATGACATTTTTGTTAACCGCGGCTTAAGAATTATTTCTTTCAGAGTTGTGAGAAGCGGAACTTTGGGCATTTAGTTTCCGGCTTCCGACAGAACTAAATGTCCAGTTAATTAGTTTCCACTGTGCAGGGGTGTCTGCAAATGGGAGGCGAAATAACATCAGCTGAGACTGCTTTTCAAATTCATGTAGTGAATGCCTTTGGGGAGAGCCAGATGCAGTTGTCGGAGGACAATAGATGAAAAATTCCTCTAATATCATTCCTCTTCTAAAGCATTACATTACAGCTGCCGTGGCAAAGGGCGTCTCTGGCAATTCAGCTTCATGTGAGAGGAACATTTTTTATCTTAGGCAATGAGTAGCAACAGCTCCTATCCTGTAGGTACAGTGCATTTCATTCATTGTATATGATGTAATAGGCATATCCAGTGTAGTAAACATTAGAGGGGAATAGCTCACTGAATACTGTTATGAAAGTCAATAGGGCTGCAATAACATAAATCAATGGAAGACAACAGCCCAAAGCTTATGCAATGTTCTACTAAATTAGGCATGTAACAATTACAGCGGTGCATTTTTTTTCTCTCGTGTGTGACCTTTGATTGTGGTTCTGTTAGTAGGGGGGAGAGTACTTCATGCATGGGAGGTGTGATTACTGCAGGTAGTGCAAGGTTTGAAATTTATGAGCCAAATGTGTGAGTAATTTTGTGCGCACATGCATACATTTATGAGGTAGATTTTGAGAGGGTGTGCAGGGAGGGGCGTGGAAGGGGTGAGGGTGGATTAGTGTTGTGTTACCTGATGTCATTAAGTCGTTGGCCTACACAAATAATTTCATGGGTATTTGCTGTTTACAATCTTCTGTTCTGTCTGGACTTAAACGGCAGTGCGAATTGCAGACATCCCTCATTTTCTCCTTCAAATGTAGCCTGAGGGAGACGGCTATTCTTCTCCCAAAGCCTTAAATAATGTGCTCTATAATATTTTTCATGTAGTGACCCTCTTTTCAAGGCTGCATGTTGAATATTTTAATATGGTGAGATCTTAAACCCTTTTTACAGCACTCTCTCCCCTACGCATTTCATTCCCCAGCTCCGGCTAAAATTGCAAAACAGTAGTGTATCAAAACAAAAGGAATTGTCTTTAATCCCTCTGCCTGGCGTTTACAAGGGTCATTATGGTTACTTTCGAAGACTTTATGCAAAATGATGAGCTAGGTAAAGTACCTTCTGAGGAGAACCCTTGGTAATTGACCTTGCTGTCTTGAGCCTAGTCAGCAAGCAATAAAGAACGGTTAAATGTTAAGGCAGGAACTAAAGTGCTTAAAGGGCTACACGTTCTCTGCATTAACGAAATAATGGCCCAGCTTATTTCATATTCTGTGAGAAACCAAGGTCACCGTTTTCTGTTGTTTAATAGGCATGTGAGGCTGCAAAAGCTCTGATTTGAACAAGTGTGAGACTGTTTGCACGCGCATGTGTGTGTGTTGTGTGTGTGTGTGTGCACACTCGTGTGTGTGTTTAAGAAAAAACGAGACAGAAAGTGTGTGTTTGTGCGTGTCGTTGTGTGTGCACGTGTGTGCTCATGTGTGCATGTCTAAGTACCTGGGAGTCTTTTCATGCCAGGGAGAAAATTAACATTGGAATGATTACCAGTTGATTAACGACCCGGCTTAACAGGTATATGAGGTTTCTGATTTAACAATGCAGATATATCAGCTCAATGATTAAAACTAAAATTAGAAATGTCTCGACAAGGCACCTGAATGATTCAAATGAAAGTCTCTCCTGGGGTTAACATGGCAGGTTGGTGTCATGGGTAAAGATGAAATCAGTGCTGCAGTAAACTGTTTCATTTAAACCATATTTAACCCATAAGGATTATTTATAAATTTATTATCATAAGTTTATTTATAATATTTCCATTCAAACTGCTTGCAAACACAAATAAATGTGATTATAAAAGGGACGAATGGGACTGTATTGCAGGAAGCCACTTTTTCCACCAGTGCATTTAGCCTAACCGCAGACTGTTTTAGCGCTGGATTCATTTAGATTCCAAATCAAATTGTTTCTAATGGAGCAATTTGAGCTCTTAGCATCCAGCTGTCAAAACTCCTCAGTGAGTCCCTTCGGCCAGTCGCGACAGAGATTGGCCTAATTGAGATGACATTTCCCTGTTTCTATGGAGAAGGTCACTGCAGAGTCAGTGTGAGTAGGTGCTGATGTCCCTGCCTCTTTTCCTCATCCTATTGTAAAAACAGACACATCCATCTGAAGCTATTCAAATCGTTTTGGCCTGCCCTCTTACATCCTACTGTGATTATCATCTATTAAAGCCCAGCATCACCGAGAGAGCTTCCACTGTAAAGTGAGCTCAACAGGGCTCGCTATAGGTTACACCTGCAAGTGTTAATGCGCTCCGTGACCAAGGAGCAAGCATGTGAGACACCGGCGGGATCCCTCAGGGAAACCCTCGGAAATCTGCACTGACACTGCAACGTGGTTTGCTTTATGTTTGCAGCAATCTCTCAGGACTTGAGCAGGAGGAATACAGATGATGAGGCTGGAATCAGTAATACAGATTTGAACTACTCCTGTCAGGGAGGTATAGTAACACCAGTTGCATACAAATAATTTAAGACCAGTGGTTTGCAGTGGCGGTGCGTGGCAAATTTGACCGAGGAAGCCAGCGAGCTTAGTATGTATACTTGCTCCATCGCATGTCTGACAAATGAGCTTTGTTTCAGGATTGTAGTTGGCAAGTGCCCGCATCACCACAGCAGTTATGGCTTCAGCATCTCGTTCAAGGCTAACGTCAAAGAAACCAAGAAACCGCTCACATCATTCCCTTTTTATTTACGTAGCGGTAATTAGTCTGCCGTGGGCTACTGATCCCGAAACACCGGGAAATAATAGACCGTTATCGCTATTCAACCAAGATACATGTATTTCATACCCATACTGTCAAGATGAAGACAAAATATCTCTATTTATTAAAACAAAGGCACTTCGTGGTGTCAAAACAGTACTAAGGCTTCGGTAATAAAACTGGAACACAGGTACACACACGGACGCTCCACAAGCGAAAAAACTAAAACAAGAATAAAGTCCAAAATCCAAGACACAACAGACCAAGCACGGGTAACGCAGGATATCTGCACAAAGCTACCCCAATGGTACAGATTATGCCTACTACAAGCTCAAACACTGAGCCACAAAACACAAGGGTATAAAACACGTCACTGAATTATATTAAATCAAATCAAAGTGAAGCCAGTCAGTCCTGACATAAACACTGAAATAGAGAAATGCAGCCTTAAGTTTTTGTAGCACAGCAATAGCAAATTAAAGGCATAAAGATATTGGGCCTGCGTGTTAAGCTGGGCCTAATAATTTTATAACAATACGGTAGGATAATTAAAAATCGGTGTGACCTCATTCTGGTTTTCCAATACGTAGGCTAAGTAGGCTTTACACAAGTGTAACAAAAACACAATTATCTCCAATAATTCGTATAAACTTCCAGTTGAACTGTTACTGAACAGTTGATAAATCATGCCAATTAACTGCACGGCGGCAGCATAATAAACCAGCATTATTACCTTGTGTTGCAGTCATAACACTAAAAAGAAATCCTCATCTCCAAAACGTGTAGCAGGAAAAGTGTGAGGCTGGCAGCACTGAGCTGATGTTCCCTCTGCGGCTAGCCTGATGCTGCTAGCTTGGTTTACAAGATTAGCTCCCTCGTCGTCTGTTGCTAGCAGGGTCGCTACTTCATTCAGTTACAGTTGCTGAGTTTTCTGCCTCCGGTCCTTTACGCTTTTTAGCTTGTGGTTAATCTATAAAGAAATCCAAAATGCACTTTTGTGCCATGGCTAGCTAGCTAACTTCTGTACTGTTGACCAGCCGGGAAAGTTTCCACAACTATCTTCACCACTCAGGAATGATCGTCAGAGGCACGGCGCGCCTCGCTCGCTTCAGTTGTATCTCAAAAGCAAGTTATAGTAATTTTTAACAAGAAACTCAAGATCCCCATCCATTGTGTAAACTTGCTGTTAACTGACTGTTAGCTCAGCTGACGGACGCCAGTCGGCACCGCTGCGTAGTAGCGTACTGTTACCATAGTTACGCATCTGTCGACGTATGCTGATTGGTGAGAAGCCAGGTTCAACCTGGCTTCCCTGGTTTTTTTATTTATGATAAATTGACCATTCAATGTCGAGCTCGGTCAAACCTAGCCTCAATCTGATTGGCTGAAAATATTATTTTTTTTCTCTAAGGGAGGCCAGGAAAAGCTGGCCTCCTTTGAGCGTTCGTAGCGTTTTACTGGCCACTAGACAGAGAACAGACAGGACTGCACCACACACACAGTGACAGAGGGGCGCTGTTTCGCTCTACCAGCTATAGAAGAAAATGATAATGGAATGTTTTGATTAGGGAAATTTATAATTCCTACGATTAAAAATATAAAACATAATTTAAAATATTCAAATATATTTTAAATTATAACATTTATCGTAATTTTTTTTTTATTTTATTTAAAAATAAAATGTATTTTATATTTTAAATTATGTTTTATAATTTCATGGGGAGGCCAGGCTTCCTTTGGCCTCCTAGAGAAACCGCCACTGGTGGTTTGGCTTTTTAAAGAGATGAGTCGCCCAAATTGGACTTCTGCCACTACACCTGAATATTAAAAAAAAGATATTTCACAAAGTAAACAGAAACATGTTTGCCTGTTTCTATAGAAGCATTTCCAGATGTCATTTTTAAATGTTCAAATACACTGATGTTCATTGTGCAGTTTTACTCACAGTGTTTACTATATGAGGTGCTGCAAAGCTGCAAGATGAACGTCAATGTCGTTCAAAATGTAAATTTCATATTTACTGCTGTCAGTGATAATAAACGTTATTCCCCAGTTATTCTCTATCTACACAGTGAAATTCATATTCATCTCCACTGTAATGGATTTGTGGTTGAAATCTGAGAGATGGATATCTTAAAAGGCAAAGTTTGACATTTTAGGAAATACGATCAACTCACAATCTTATTGAGAGTTAGATGAGAAGATTGATAGCACTCTCATATCTGTGCGATATGTATGATGCTACAGCTAGGCGATGGTTAGCTCAGTTTAGCATAAAGACTGGAAGCAGGGGGAAACAGCCAACGTAATTAAAGTTTAATTATCTGCCTTCCAGCACCTGCAAAGCTCACTTAGCATGTTTTATCTCATTTCTTTAATCCCTACACAAACAAAAGAAAAGTATAAAATGACAAGTTTTGGTTTGACAAGGAGGTATGCGCTGTAACTGCTTTTTTTTTTAACTGCTTTCAATCACATCTCATAGTTTTCCTCAGTGGATGGAGTTTGGTCGTTTGTCAAGAAGAAAGAACCATCACAGTCATTGTTTTTTCTGATTTGTTGTAAGTGACCTTTTAACTTGTAAACAAACCATAGTTCACTAACCAGTTAAAGGGTTAATTTACCCATTACAAAAATATTTCATGTCCACCCCTTGTGGTATCTAGCCATAAAGATGGGTTTGGTTTTACATAGCCTACTACGGTCTACTACAGTTTTTATATGGGCTATCCATTTCATACCTGTAGTGCATGCTGCCCATGGATGTATATAATAAAATAAGAACTCGATACAGCGTTCAGAGCGGAGCCCTTTTCATTTTAGTGGTACAGTATGAGAGTTGCTCAGTGGTGCATAAAGCCCAAAAAGTGCATCTACCTTGTTTAAAATGACCTGGATGATTGGGGCTGCTTCCACACTACAAGTCCCGAGTAGAGTCGAGGCGAGTCGAGCAGGTGCCATGTGATGGAAAAACGCCAATAGAGCAGGCGCACTAGACACCTCCCTTCAATAGCATTCACACACTACTATCGGCCAGGCGTCCATGCTTACATGTACAGATCCTATCCCCTGACCAATCCCCTAACCTTAACCACTCGAGGTCAAATGCCTAACCCCAACCAATCGAGCTGCTTCGTAGGGCGGGTCTTGGCGTGGCCATGGTGGGATTTGTAATTTTGCCCGCTGGCCGAGCTACTTCCATTATGTAATTTACACCTGGGCCTTCAGCACTATCCTCCAGCAATTAAACCACCTTTGAATAACCTAAAAAAAGAAGTTCATAACACATATAATTCTTGAGCGACTGATTCCAACAAATCCACAAAAATCTCTACTATCCCCACAGGGCAAGCACAGACACAGCCGCTGCGCTTCTCTGTTCACAACACTGCCTGTCGGGACATTCTAAAATGCTTAACTTGGTTTAATGTACCTAAACAACGATCAACGATCACCAAATTCCATGGCCATATCTTGTCATGAACACTGAAGCCTGTCAAAAAAAAACTAAACCGAAATCCAACAAAGTTATCTCACGTTAACGTTTTCTTCTTCATTGGCGCCTATAGCGAGGAAAAGGCTTAACATGGTTTAATGTAGGCTAGCTTAACAATGATCACCAAACTTTTCGCTCATATTGCTCCTCATAACCACTGAAAACTGTCAAAAAATCGAACCAGAAATCTGGTGATGATTGATCATTGTTTAGGTACATTAAACCACTGTTAAGCTTTTTCACGTTAGGACTTATAAAGCCTGAGAACAGTGGGGAGTCAACCCACAGCCGCTCCGCTGCCCTGCTGAAAATGTGAAGCACAAACACTTAATCAGGGGTGTGATTATTTTGGATAAAGAAGTTGAGAATGACCAACACCTAATCTAAAACTTAGGGTACTTAATTTACTAGAAAACACCACAAAATATTAATTTCGCGGATTGTGAAGCGGCGATATTCACGCCAGCATCGTCACGTTCCAACATAATCTTTTTTGAAGTGGTAATGTTTCTGAGTATCCTCAAGGCATATGGACTTTTAACCCTTGTGTTGTCCTCGGGTCAAATTTGACCTGTTTGAAAAAGGTTTTTAAATCAGAAATATGGGTTTCAACCAAATTGCAGAAAATTAACATGGAACCATGGATATGTTTTATGGGTTCCAGACAACGTTCTAAGCAGGTAAAATTAATGATTACTTTCATTTCATTTTGGTTTGTTTCATTCAATTTTATAGCATTTTACAAAAAGTTGAAATGGTTTTAAAACAGTATCCTGACTAAACTTTAACATATACCAGTCTGTGATCCACTCAACATCCTCTGATCTTAACTGTCAAAATAATTCATAATTTCTGCTTTTTTACCTAAAAAATGAGGTATAATGTCATATAAATTTAAATAAATATTATATATATATATATATATATATATATATATATATATATATAAAAATGTATTGACCATGAATAAAGAAAGCTTTGAAAGCTTTTTTGATAAAAACCTTTTAAAAATTGCCAGGCCAGAAAAAAGTGAATTTTCAATTTTGACTCGGAAGGACAAGGCAAGACAACACAAGGGTTAAATGGTTACTTGGTTATTTGTAGTCAAACGTCCACAAAGCTACGTTGGTGAGGATAATTTTAATGTGGTCGGTCTGATATGATGCTGAAATGGCTAACGCTAGCCTGCTAGTTACAGGGCTCCACACTAACTTTTTGCCTTGGTTGCACTGGTGCGCCTAACTTTTTTTATTTAGGTGCACCAGCACAAAATTTAGGTGCTCCCAAATTTTTCCTCGCATCGCCTTAACGCTGAATGGCGATACACGATATATAGCTCTGTATTTTTTAAAGTGGGCTAAATGTTCAGTTTTAAGTCAAAGCCACTTTTCTCTTTTTATTTTTAAGCTCTTTTATTAAAACAGATTGTGATTAAAATAAAATGCAAAGACAGGGTTTTTCTTTACCAGTTTGAAAATATACAGCTGCAACACATGTAAATGAAAGTTATCTAAAATAAATAGCCTGAGAAAGCTCCTTCATAAGCTTTCAACAACAATAACAGACTGATTAAAAGAGAGAGAGCAGGATAGCTCAGTTGGTAAATATAGAGGTTTGACTCCGACCTGCAGCCCTTTCCTATATGACAGGCATGAAAACGGGTCAGGGTGAAAAAGGTGAGAAGGATATTACCCCTCTAGGGGGTCCGTGAGGCATGCCCCCCGGAAGAAAATTTTAAATATTCCATATTTTAAAGCATCAATCTGATGCATTTTGAGATGCATTTTTGCCCAACCAACAGTGTAATATTTCAATATGCACTCATTCAAGTTAATTTGACTGGCAAAACAGTTAAAGTCCTTCTGACATTACACAATAATAAAAGTCATAATTTTTAAAAGACTAAAAAGTTTTGGATACATTTGTACTTCTTCCAACCATATATTAAATAAAGAGTCAATGTGGATTTACATATTGCAATAATATCATAATCCTAAAATGAATCATTGTGAAAACTAAAATTTACTACTTTGGCCAGGTCATCATCAAAAAAGCAAATTAGTACATTCATGATTTTGTCCATGCTGATATTAGCTGCTTTATTTACAATTATTAAAAACGTGGCATTGTTTATCATTTCATATAGCTAGAAGTCTAAACTCTGGGACAAGGCCGTTATGTTTAAATACCTGCCATGCTGATTCCAAACAGACAGCTTTATCAAGGCAGTTTGGGCTTCAGATAGCTTTACAAATCATGATCCGCTATGAACGGTAGCACTTTTTGTATTGTTATCCGGGTCGGTCAGTAAAGGAACAGTCGCAGTCTTAACGGTAGTGGTGCGTTGCCGGTAACGTACTCCTATGACAGAGTGTACAGACCGAAGCTTTGTGAACTAGCATCTAATGACTAGCAAGCACCGTCTTACGCCGCGGCCGTCTTCCTTGAACAGCGCTGCAGAAGGTTGGTGGAACTCGTTTCATTGGTTGGTGGAAGTTCGATGATTGGTTAAATCTATAGACAGTATGGTTAAATTCAGCGCATTAAAACAAATCCCATGTGGACTTTTTAATTTATTTATTTTTCTAAAATAGTCATACGGCACCAGGCCGGAGTACTTACACCCCCTCTCCCCTTAAACATTTTCTCATCAAATCTACACGATTCACGTAGGTCACCTATTTTGGTTTCAAACGGCGAATTTCCCGAAAGGTGAAGTGATTTTCATGTCTGTACATGTCATCCCCCACTCTCTCTCCCTTTCATGTCTTCAGCTTTCCTATCAAAATAAAGGCCGAAATCTTAAAAAAAAAAAAAAAAAAAAAAAAAGAACGACCGAAAGACAGGGGGAGTGTGATGGACTGAAGCTATGCGAGGCTACTCAGAGTGACGGCTGACTCGTTAGCGGCGTTACACCCGTCTTGTGTAGGCTATGAAATGTCTGTATCGTCACTGCGCTGCATTTTTATGAACTATGATCCAGCATGCTCCGGCCTTACACGCTATTACTCAACGAACTGAAGTTAGTTTAATAATGTGTTTTCGCCGTGGCGACGCAGTAACAGAGTTACCAGCGGAAACACTGGTACCAATACAGGTTTCCCTCTCATACTTAACAATATACAGCTGTGTTAATGTAACCCACTCCTGCCTGCGTCTGCCGCCTGAAGGTACCCCTCGGCACTGCTGCTGGGACTCGCGTTGTGTTGTGATAGATGTTAGGGGTGAAGTGCAGAGAGAAGGAGACACGGACGCTGGGTTGAAGATTGTGGCTGAGACCATTAGGATTTATTGTCACAGAGAAGGCTGGTTTCATCATCCCCTTAACGTAGGACACACAGTTTTTTTCCCAGTTAGAAATGAATCCACAAAACAAACAAGCCAACATAAAAATAATAGTGTAAAATAAATAGTTCTACAAAGCTAAATTAAATATATAACCTTAAGAAAGTAGGTTTGCCACATAAAACTGAATTATTAAATAAACCATCAAGTTATCGCAAATGTAGATTCATCCCTCAGCTAACGTTAGCCCACCGGATAGCCACAATAGTTTAACCCCAACTCAATTTGTACAGTAAATAAAAAAACGAATTTGCCGTGCTTGACCCTACAAATGGTAACTTCACACTTAAATAAGCAACATGTGAACAAATGGGCTGAGTGGGTGGTTATCAATGTACATATTTACACTTTTATAGTATATGCCACCGATTGAGCTGCTTACCTAACGCTAGGACACACAGTTTTTAACGAACATGGCGGCCTACACAAATCAAGTGTAAACTACGGCATCTCGTAAGGTATAAAAAAGCAAAGAAAATGCTGAACTGCATCTGTTATAGTAATGGCAACAGCGCCGCCTAGTGGCCTACTTAAGGCTACTACCTTACATCTTCCCCTTCTTTAATTGATGGTGTCCACGCCATCAGACCAAACTTAGTATAAGACCACCCACCAAACATATATAAAAGAACTCTAAACAACTTACAACAGAAGGTTGACCTGTGTTTGGTGGTAAACATATGTATGTGTGTGTGTGTGTGGGGTGTTTGTGTGCGTAATGTGTGTGTGTTTGTGTAGGTGCCACTCCAGTGTATGTACTACGACGCTGTTTCACTTGGGGCCAGCTGCTCTCTTTGTTTTGATCCTTTGCCACAGCTGCCGCCCTCTCTCTATTTTCTCCTGATCACTTTCTGTCTTCATGACTTGTGACTCACAAGACAGTTTCCTTGGGGGACGTCGATTCCGTGGTGGGTTTCTCCTAGGAGAACTGGGACATTGAGGAAAGTTGTTGCCACCGTCATTCTCATTTTCCTCCTCCCTACTCATTTCCCTCATCTCCATATCCACATCCTCTGTGCTTTGCGCTCGTCCTGTCTGTCTGATGTTCCAGGTAGAACTCTGTCGACATTGCTCCCCATATTGTCCTCTGCCGTTTCTGACTCGAGGTCTGCATCTCTTACATCTGTATCCGCCTCAGGATCCTTTCTGACTGTTTCACCAAAATGCTCCACTGGGAGAAACATGCATTGTGTAAGGAGGTTGCGGTGGATCACTTTTTCTGTTTCTCCATCCTCCTGTCGTACCACATACACCGGGATGTTAGGTTGCTTTTTCACCACAATGTTGGCGGACGGACTCCCATTTATCTCTTAACTTCTGCCGTCCCTCGACATGACAGACTTTGACTAGGACTCTATCCCCTGGGCAGAAAACTTGACTCCCTGCTTTTAGGTCATAGTACTTTTTCTGCTGTTCCTTAGCGTGTCTGGTTGGCCTGAGCATAGGCCTTAGACAGACAGTCATGCAGAGTCTGGACATAATCACTGTATTCTCCGTAACTCATTATCTGTAGGGAGCCCAAAAATCAGGTCCACAGGAAGCCTGGGGTGTCTACCAAACATTAGATAGTATGGTGTGTATCCAGTCGAATCATGGGTGTGCAGTTGTATGCATGTGTCATGGCATCCACATACTCATGCCAGCGGATCTTCAAGTGCGGCTCTAGTGTCCCCAGCATGTTCAACAATGTCCTGTTGAACCTCTCATTGGTCCCATTTCCTTGGGGGTGGTATGGGGTGGTGTGGGTCTTAGTGATGCCAGTGCACTTACACAACTCCTTTACAATAGCACTTTCAAAATTGCCCTTGATCTGCATGCAATTTGGCAGGGGAAACCAAACCGGCAGAAGAAATTCCTCCACAGCACCTTGGCAACTGTCTTGGCTTTTTGGTCCTTTGTGGGGTAGGCCTGTGCATAGCGAGAAAAGTGGTCGTTAACATGAGCACATTTTCTATACCCCCCTTTGGATTTTTCCAGGGTCAAAAAGTCCACACATATAAGCTCCATGGGTGCGCTGCTGTGGATGCTTACCAGAGGAGCCCTGAGGCCTGCAGTAGGAGTCTTTCTGAGGCAGCACCTTTCACACTGCTCACACCAAGCTTTGATTTCCTGGAACATTCTTGGCCAGTAAAATCTCTCCTTAGTCATCTGCAATGTCCTCTCAAATCCCAAGTGCCCTGAGTCATCATGGAGAGCAGTTTTGACTGACGTGCGTAGCCTCTCCGGCAGTACTAGCTGCTCCACTGCCCCTCTCTCATGCTCTTGAATGCTACGATACATGATACCATCTCTTATCACTAACCTCCTCCACTCCTTTAAGAGAAGGCCCACTTCCCTTCCACCTCCGACCCTTTCACTGCGGCTTGGTTTCTGGTTCCGGTCCTAAAGTGCAAGACTGGACCAATCACGGATCTTCCTTTACCCACACGAATCTCCTGTTTCGTCATGGCAGGGAGTGACTCAGTCCCTACATCCCTATAAGGTTCACTATACTCCAGGGCCGGACAAAGGTCTGGGCCCCCGGGGACAGCCACGTTCTCACCTGGAGGGGAGTTCTGGCCCTGGAGCGGTCTGTGCCTCCATCTGCTGTGGGCCACATACCCTCAGCCGCTGAGGACAGGATCGTAAGACCTGCGTGACTTCCTGGTAGGACAAGCGGGAGAGGGCATCCGCATTTGAGTTACTCTGGCCCCTCTTATACTGGATGCCGAAATCAAATGCAGACGAGGCGCGACACCCACCGCTGACCCGTCGCATCCAGCTTTGCTGAAGTCATCACATACTTGAGAGGGTTGTTGTCTGTCTGGACAGAAAATTTGCGTCCATAGAGATGATCATAGAATTTATCTGTCACAGCCCACTTCAGGGGGCGGAACTTCGAGTTTATGGGCAGGATATCTTGTCTCTGCTGGGCTCAAGCTTCAGCTGGCATAGGCTATAACTCTCTCAGCCCCATCCTGCACTTGTGCCAAGACAGCACCAAGCCCCCCTCCAGATGCGTCGGTCTGCAGTACAAAAGGTATACTGTAATCTGGATAGCCAAGCACAGGAGCAGTCATCAGGCTTTCTTTTAGGGTCTGAAATGCCAACTCACACTCACTAGTCCACAAGAAAGCGCGGGTCAGCAGCGGCACTTTTCTTTCCCCCTCTTTTTCCTTCTGGGGTCACCAGTGGTGAGGCGATATAAGGGAGCAGCTAGGGTGGAGTATCCCAGCACATATCGCCTGTAGTACCCAACAAATCCCAAGAACTGCAGCACTTCTTTACGATTTGTGGGCCTTGGCCAGTCCTTAACTCTGCTGATCTTCTCTGGGTCTGTCCTAATTCCTTCAGCAGACACCCAAATACTGCACCTCCTTTCTCACAAGCTGGCACTTTGAGGGCTTCAACTTCAAACCATGCTCCTGGAGCCGATCAAACACCATCTGTAGCCGCTGTAGATGCTCATCAAATGATTTCGAGAAGATAATGAGGTCATCCAGATAGATCAGGAGGTGGGTAAAGTTGAGATCGCCAAAGCAGCAGGTCATGAGTCTCTGAAAAGTGGATGGAGCATTCTGCAGCCCGAATGGCATTCTGTTAGCTTCAAACAGTCCCATGGGAGTGCTGAATGCCGTCTTGTGTCTGTCATGCTCCACCACTTCCACCTGCCAGTAACCAGATGTGAGGTCGAGAGTGGAGAAGTACTTTGCTTGTCCCAGAGCTTCCAGTGCCTCTTCTATCCTAGGCAGAGGGCGGCGCTCTTGTGCTGCAGGAGTTGAGCTTTCTATAATCAATGCATAGCCTTAATGACCCATCCTTCTTGGTCACGATCACTACAGGTGACGCATATGGGCTCCTGCTAGGCCGGGATAACTCCCTCCGTCTCCATTTCCTTTAGCAACCTTCTGACATCCTGCCACTGAGAGGGGGGGATCTTCGCGATATGGGAGCCGAAATGGCTTTGGAGTCCACCAGAGGGATTTCATGCTGCACTGTTTTGGTGTGGCCATAGTCCATTGGATGCTGTGAGAAAACGCTTGCATTCTTTTCCACAAGCTCTTGAAGGAGAGCGTGTGTTGCTCATTTTCCACCGCTGCTCCACTAAGGTCCACACCCCAGCCAGGTGTGTATGTGGCTTGATGGTAAAAAAAGTACGCGCGGGGACAGGTTCATCACTCTGACAGGGGCCGAACCTCTCTTAACATCAACAAGAACTTTGGCAACCAAGAGGTTTTGAGGGAGTTGTAGGGAGGGGTGACCTTCAATCAAGGCTGTATAAGTCTTTCTCTGTGGGCCGACGGTAATGTTACACAGTAAGTCCATTTCCTTTCCTGCGGGGATGCGAATTTTACGGCCAGTATACACAGCAGGGCCCACCATGTCCTCTGTTTCACTTTGTTCAGTGGTTTCCACCTCCTGTAGAGCTGCATACCATTCTGGATGGCTCCCTTTGATCCGATGGAGAAACTGCTGGCCAAAGGACGCTTGGAGGTAGGCTCTGGAGGCACGAATGACATTGGTCCCTACACGCAAAGAAGGGACAGAGGAGCGATATTCAGAATCAGGAACAACAAAAGCTGGTACATCCTTGAACTCTTTTCCCAGCGCTTTCAGTTGGATGCGAAGGACACCATAGTGGGGTACCCTCTGACCTCCAGCCCTCTATGGATATTTTGGAGGGCTGTAGCTTTTGCTGTTTAAGGGTGGGGTGGCTCCGCCAGTATCTATGGGTAATACTGGTTACTTGAGAGCCAGAGTCAATGAGCGCCCTGCACTTCATTCCGTTGACTTCCACCCCCCCCTCGTTCCTGGGACCCACTAAGGGAGGGTCCTCTTCATTGCTGACCTTTTCATCCTCCACTGGGGGACCTTGCTGCATGCCCATGGTTGCCCCGGTTACCATGGGCTCTAGGCATTTAAATGTTGGGAAGGCTGAAGCGTGCTTCCCTCCACAGGGGTCACCGGCTGGGTCTGCAGGTTGGGATTTGGAAACGCTGCTCTGCAGACCCGGGCTATATGTCCTTGCTTCCCACACCTGTAGCATGTGACATTAGCAGCCTGAATGACATTTCCTGCAGATGGCTGAGTTCTTAGTGGGGGGGCAGGGGGTGGAGCAGAGATCCTTGATTCTAGGCGACACAGCTTGGCCATGTGTTCCTCTTGGTTAAGGGCTAGCCTCTTGACCATCTCAGTCAACTCTGTTAGCTCTGATGTATGTTTTGTCCTATCTGCCTTCACAATTGCATTAGGCTCCGGCGTAACATGTACCTGCGCATAGGTCTTCTTCGACTTATGTTGCGACTGGAACTTTTTAGTTTCCCTGGAGAGGTTTCGTAGCTCACCCTGCAGCTCTCTGAAGCTTAAAAGCCTGGGCTTCATCGGTGCAATTCTTGCATACACCTCCTCGTCATTGAGTCCTCTTAGGAACTGCCTGGTGAGTTTACTGTCGCGATCAGGAAAAGGCATGTAACCCCTTTGACTCTCTTCCACAGCTCGCAATGTTGCCTCCAGTCTTATAGCATAAGAGCAAGCAGGCTCTCCTGGCCTTTGGCTGCACTCATAGAAATCAGCCAGTGGATCTAGGGTGCCTCGTGTTTCACTGTATTCTGCCCTTAGTTCCTCGAATGCATTCTCTGGGGTCTGTTCATGGGGGGGTAAGTTCAGCACCAGTTTTCTGGCTTCACCGCTTAGGTGTCTCACAACCGTGGAAAAGCGGAGGGGGGTGGGCAGCTCTATAGCCTCCAGGAGATATTGCATGTCACGTATCCAGTCATCGACAAGCATCTTGCTATCCGCGTTACCAGTAAACACCTGCACATTCTTGACTTGATGTGTCTGCATGAAGCCAGCATAAGTCGTCTGTGGGAATCCTGGGTTAGCTGTGGCAATAACCGGAGTCTTTAGGGGTGGGTCAGGTGGGTACAAGTGCGTGGGCTGAATGGAGGATTGAGGTGGAAGCATGGTATGCAAGTGGTCATCAGGATACATGATGGTTTGGTGGTGTGGTGTAGGTAAATTCCCTGGGTTGGGGGCTTGCAGAGGGACTGTGTGGCTAAAAGCTGTATTTGCCACATTCAGGGGCCTAGACATGTTTGTGTTGGGGCCCAATGTTCTGGTGGCCGGTTGGTGCATGGGGGTTGCTTCTCTAGGCTCTTGGGGGGTGTCGAACAGGGGCTGGTGCTGTAAACTTCTGGGGAACGGTCCAACAGAAGGGGGTTAGTCATAGTGTTCATGGATTGTGGTGTTTGAAACCTTAGCATGGGGACCCTGGGTCGGGGGTAGACAGTGAATAGCCAGTGTAACCTTGGGGACTAGGCTTCATGTCCTGTGTTGAGAGATAGGGGGCAGCTTGATGGTTCATGGAGGGCTGCAGCCCAGTTTGCCTTTCGGTAAGGTGGGTTGGTGAAAGCTACAAGGGGGTAGGGGTTGGGGGCAGTCAGTGGATACTAGCTTGGGGTGAGGCAGCAGCACCCATCATAGTCTGCACTGCTGTCCGGGCGCAGGAGCATCAATTAGGGGAAGTGATAGCTGGCAAGCTGTAATCTCGATCCGTTTGTCTGGTGTCTTGCACCCGCGACAACATTAAAACTGGGAGGCTGCAAGGCTTTTGGCTTGGCATGATTAATGTAAGGTGAGAGTACTAGGGTGGGGTGGACTGGGGAGCCTAGTCCAGGTCCTGGGTAATGCCTATAGGCATGGTGATCATCGTGGTGGTGCAGTTGTGGGTCAGCAAACTGGGTGGCATGGTGTGTATGTTTGGGTCTCACTATTTGCTGTGGAATCACTGTGCCCGTGTCTGACAACGCCACCTCACTCAGATAATGGACTTGGGTTCTATTTGAGTCCAGTTGTTGGCTTGTTGCAGGCCCAGGGGAGGGGTGAATGCTCAAGGCAGCTGCAGGGGGTCCTTCCAGCCCTTGTGGAGAGTCTGTGTGGTCACTAAACATTTTTCTGGTTATAGGTGTTAATTTCCTTCTGTTATTCAACACGCCCCAACTGGTATCAAATCTGTAGCTGCATGGATTCAATTTGTTACTACTGTACTTAAAAAGTGTGTGTGTATGTGAAACTGTTATCTTACTACATAAAGTAAAAAAATGACATGGAAACACAACTATCAAGCAATTAAACATGCATAAAAAGTGAAAATTTGCCAATACGCATCTCTTTGTTCAACTTAAAGAATACCCCTTAACCGCTAGCATGAATATTGTTACCAAAGACAGGTTAGATGATAAAATCTAACACCAGATTTGGCCTACAACCCTGTAACGAGCGGTTCAGTCAAATAAAATCAGATAAAAGTCCCAAGATGATCGTCATGCAACACATTACTGTTTCACTCTGTACTTGAAAGGATATGCTGGTAGGGGTTGATGTTCTTCCACCACAGTACTTCCTAATTCAGTCCCTAAAATTAGGATCATAAATAGGCTTCTCCCGAACACAGTTCACCAGACCTCTGTGGAGCACTGCCAGTCTCTGTCCTGGGCCTCAGAGCACCACAATCCGGGTCACGGCACCAAAGATGTAACCCACTCCCCTGTGCGCGTGCCGCCTGGAGGTACCCTCGGCACTGCTGCTGGGACTCTGCGTTGTGTTGTGATAGATGTTAGGGGTGAAGTGCAGAGAGAAGGAGGCACGGGACGCTGGGTTGAAGATTGTGGCTGAGACCATTAGGATTTATTGTCACAGAGAAGGCTGGTTTCATCATCCCCTTAACGTAGGACACACAGTTTTTTTCCAGTTAGAAATGAATCCACAAAACAAACAAGCCAACATAAAAATAATAGTGTAAAATAAATAGTTCTACAAAGCTAAATTAAATATAGCACCTTAACAAGAGTAGGTTTGCCACATAAAACTGAATTATTAAATAAACCATCAAGTTATCGCAAATGTAGATTCATCCCTCAGCTAACGTTAGCCCACCGGATAGCCACAATAGTTTAACCCCAACTCAATTTGTACAGTAAATAAAAAAACGAATTTGCCGTGCTTGACCCTACAAATGGTAACTTCACACTTAAATAAGCAACATGTGAACAAATGGGCTGAGTGGGTGGTTATCAATGTACATATTTACACTTTTATAGTATATGCCACCGATTGAGCTGCTTACCTTAACGTAGGACACACAGTTTTTAACGAACATGGCGGCCTACACAAATCAAGTGTAAACTACGGCATCTCGTAAGGTATAAAAAAGCAAAGAAAATGCTGAACTGCATCTGTTATAGTAATGGCAACAGCGCCGCCTAGTGGCCTACTTAAGGCTACTACCTTACATTAATAACAATTAAAACTGTAGACAAATGTCGGGAGTTTGGAGCAGCGGCGCTGTGTCTCTCCATGTTGCAGGTGAGCCGGCCGGTGTGTGAGTGAATGGGGCGGGGCTGCGCGGAGGAGAGATCCAAACACAGGCACGGCTTTCCAGAAGGAATGGGTCATGTAACGCAACATTAAACCATATCGCTATAAACAACATTGCTTAGTTAGTGGAGAGGCAGCGGATGCGAGGACGTTAGGTGCACCGGTGCGACCTAGGAAAAATCTTAGTCGCACCCTTACAAATTTTGGTCGCATTTGCGACCAAATTGGTCGCACTCTCGAGCCCTGTAGTTAGCATCGTTTTACTGTTGGTGAGTAAAGTTAATGTTGTGTTGGTGTTTAGTTTTGAACGAATGTTGTCTGACATGCCGGCAGTTCTGTCAAACTCCATTGTGTGGGAGGGGCTTAGGAGACGGTTTGGGCTGCAGCAGAAAGGGGGGAGGGACTGAGAAGTTGTCGATGTTCAAATTTGTTGGCGAAGTCCTGGCTCTTCACAATCTTACCTACTGCAGCTTTAATGTCTTAATATATACTGTCTATGGTTAATGTCAGATAACGTCCAAAATAATAGGACTTTGGGTTAGATTTTTGGACAGTTTTCAGTGGTTATGAGGAGCAATATGATTTGGTAAGCATTGATCATTGTTTAGGTACATTAAACCACATTTTTATTCATTAGTAAGCTACAGGACAGCGTCTTTCAAAACATGACCTGCGTGAAAGAGAAAAAAATGAATACGTCATTATACCCCGCACTTCTGGAAATGCACTTCTGAATGCGTCTCTGTCCCCAGCACATTTCAAACCAAACTGACGTCCATGAATACACGGTGACTGAAGCCATCACTTTAAAGAGATACTTCACCGATTTAGCATTCAGCTGTGTATCAGTAGAAACCCGATAGTATTTCTGAATGACCGTGCCTCCCTCCCTCATGTCCCCCTGAGACGAGAGATCTCTGCATTTGGGGCCTGGAAAACATCTTCCGATGACGTAAAATGACGATTTTTGCGTCATCGGAAGATTTTTGGGCCAGTGGCAAGGACTACAGCCAGTAGTAGGATCTACTTCCGTATGTTTTCAACACGCCCAAAGGGTGTTGGACTGCCGAGTCTGGCCGAGGTATTCCGAATGAAAACGACTGTCAGCCATCTTGAATCTTCACTAAACAGGCTCTCGGTTTTCAGCAGAAAACTTTTACAACAATTATCTGCATTGTAACTACCGGACGTGTGTACCACCGGGATACATCGGTACAGATCGGAGAATATGGAGGAAACGTTATTACAGACGCAATACTCGGCACACTACGTGAGCTTCGCCTGCCCGCGGAGACCAGCGGTGTCGCTCAATGCCGCTAGCCGGTAGGGGACATCCTCATCGGCTAGGTGGAAAGCTAACGCTAGCTGGCCACCTGTCCCAGCCATCCTGCTTGCAAGTGTCTGCTCATTAAACAACAAGCTGGACTACATCCTCCTTCAACGAAACTCCCAACGTGATTTCAGTGACTGCTGTGTTTTTTGTTGTTGTAGACAATGCCTGAGCAACAGTGTACCGGCACCGGGACTATCCAGCTACCAGGCTGCTCTCGCAGGCCCGTGGAGGTGGGCTGTGTTAAACTGGTGTAGAAATAAAATCCAACTAGCTACTGCTAACTGCTGGTGGAGCTTGTGACTGTTAAATGCCGACCATTCGACATTCCACGCTAATTCACAGCTGTGTTTATACTCTGTGTTTAGCTACACCAATGCTAGTATGCGTTAGCTGAACTTTACGGATCCTGCTTGCAAGTGTCCGCTCATTTTAGACCACAAACTGGACTACATCCAACTTCAACGACACACCCCCAACGCGAAGTTCAGAGACTGCCGTGTTTTTGTTGTTGTGGAAACCTGCCTGAATATTGTACCGACTGTCCAGCTACCAGGCCTGCTAGCCCTCCGAGCTAGAGATGCTCTGTCGCCAGGTAAAAGAGGTGGGCTGTGTTAAACCGCAAGTGGCGCAGAAATGTGGTGATTTGTATCCATTTAACTGCTAACTGCTGGTGGAGTTTGTGACTGTTAAATGCCGACCATTCTACATTACGCGCTAATTCACCGCTGTGTTTATGCTCGGTGTTTACAGCCCACCAACGCGCTAATGCTAGTATGTGTTAGCTGAACTTCCGCAGGCCTATAAAGTGTGTGTACTAAATGTAGCCTGTTTCGGTATGTCGTTTTTATATAATGTCGTTTTTATATATGTTAAATGTGTAACACCACTTGAATCACGATGAAACGTTTTTCGTGTATATGGTTGAAATGACAATAAAACACGCTTGAGTTGAGTTGAATGCCTCTGTCGGTCTGTCAAGCGGTAGGCGCGTTGGCAGGTGGACTCAAAGCAACGAAGCAGGTGCATTCTGGGATTTGGTGTTTTTCATCCATATAAGACCAAAACACATTTTCTGGCTTTTCTCGGCCTAGAAGGCACCAATTTCAATTTTTATTTCACATTTCTACTACATAAGTGACCCAATTTAAAGATATATTCAGCTTTCCAGCGGTGAAATATTCCTTTAACGCAGAATGACAGTATGCTGCATCACATATAGTCAAAATTAATAATTACCAAAGAAACAAAAACAAACCCAACCGGTCATACGGTGACCACAAAGCAATCAAAAACACAAATAACACAATCAGAGATCAACAGGCTTCTCCACAAATTCCAGCCAAGTGCTGCTGAAACAGGCTCAACACACACACACACACACACACACACACACACACACACACTGACTGCTCAAATCTTAAGCACCAGAAGCAACAATCTAGCTTAAGCAAGCAGTAATAGCTAGTAAAATCATTACTTAAAAGCAGAAAAATCCATTGAATTTACCAAAAGCTGCTCATTATTTGAAGGAAAAGTAAATCCACCTTTCTTTCTTTCATTAACTTTCTATCTAAAACGCCAAACAAACTTGAACTTGTGCTGCATTCCAGGCAACCTGTAACCCGTGTTTTCACAACCTTCTCCCCGTGAAAGTGCCCTGGAACGGCGGTCAAACCCCTGGTACAGACGGCAGGATAATTAGGCCAATTTTAGCCCCGATTCACCCCTCCCGACAATCTTAAAGATGCTCCGATTATCGTAAAATAATCTGATCAGATATTCCTGCCGTGTGTGGTGTGTTAAGACTGCTCTCGTCTGCTCGGAAGGACGTCGGGACCGCTCCGATCAACATGTTGGATTTTTTTGGTCCGATTTCTCCTCGTGTGTGGTGTGCCCCGGGGACAAACGAGCATGCAGCCTGTGGACTGTGGCATACAATAAAGTCGATGGGCATAACTACATCCACCAGAGTACATGGAAACGAATATATGAACGTGTATCTCAACAGTAATTAATCTGTGTAGTACGTAATGACATTTCTATGAGAAAAAACAACAACTCACCTCCATATCATGATGTAGCTGAGTATAGTCTATGCTCGCGTTGACTCCACTTCTTTGACCATCGCCTTTTCTTTTGATAACGTTTTTTTTCGGTTAAAAACAAACTACAAACTATCGCCACTGCATCCGCCATGATTTTTTACTCTGAAGTCGCGTTTGATCTCGAGGGATTTTGCGAGATTTCCCGTCTGACCTAGGAATGCTCGGCAGTCTGTCACTACCATGGTCACTGTCAGTACCCGATCCGTTCCACCTGCACAATCCGTTCGCGCGGATGTGCAAGATGACCGGTATGCCATGACGTAGGCGCAGATGATAATGCTGCGTTCATTCCACCACCACCTTGGAATAACGACACCGCTTCCACCTGCACGATCCGTTCTGCGCATGCGCAAGATGTTCACACGCTAGCCTCCAGCTAACGTTAGTTAGCTAATAGCTAATTCGGCGGACCGCTAGGTGATTATAGCGGTAGCTAACGGTTAATTCGGCGGACCGCTAGGTGATTATAGCGGTCTGCCGTTAGCCTCCCCCGGGAAGCTAACGTCAGTTTAGCTAACGGTTAATTCGGCGGACCGCTAGGTGATTATAGCGGTCTGCCGTTAGCCTCCACCGGGAAGCTAACGTTAGTTTAGCTAACGGTTAATTTGGCTAACCGCTAGCTGATTGCAGCGGTCTGCCGTTAGCCTCCACAGTTAAGCTAACGTTAGTTTAGCTAACAGCTAATTCGGCTAACCGCTAGCTGAGACAGCATGTAAACTTTAAAAGACCCTCAAAATAAAACTTGAAAATAAACGTTAACATATATAACAGCTGTTACGTCAGTTCTACTTTACTTGTGCTCATTTAAAATACAATCACTCAATACTTGTCTTTATTGTTATTACTGTAATGTCTTAATTTAGCTGTAGCCTGCTTTTCCCATTAAGTTTGACTTAACGTTATTTTAGACTGAATCTAGCTGCAGAAACAACGTAACCAGTGGGGCGGTGCCTGTTATTTCGAGGTGGCATGAACGCAGCATTATCATCTGCGCCTACGTCATGGCATACGTGTCATCTTGCAGCGCGCGCAGAACGGATTGTGCAGGTGGAACGGATCGGTACTGACAGCCACTACCCAAAATGAGTAGTGCAGCTTTGAGTTGCGGTCGTCAGTTTGCGGCAAGTGCAGATGTGAGTTGCGCGTGCGTCACTTCGCGACAAGTAGCCTACAAGATGCTAACGGCGGTTTGAGCGAACGTTAGCAATCAAGTAGCCTACTAGATGCTAACGGCGTTTTAGTGCTAACGTTAGCAATCAAGTAGCTAGCCTACTAGATGCTAATGGCGTTTTTAGCTAACGTTAGCAGTCAAACAATCATAAATAGCTAAAACGTTTTTGAAATGACTGCTAGCTACAAGTTTGCAATCAAACACAACATCGGCTGTCACTTGAATGGCGTTTTGAGCTAACGTTACCAACCAAACAATCATAGAGAGCTAAAACGTTTTTGAAATGACTGCTAGCTACAAGTTAGCAATCAGACACAAAGAACTGTCAATTTAATGGCGTTTTGAGCTAACGTTAGCAACCAAACAATCATAGATAGCTAAAACGTTTTAGAAATGATTTCCATCTTCTGTTATTGTATGTATTGTATGTAGAGAAAAAGTTTATTATTTTACAGATTTCACAAATTTCAGTAAGACACGTTATGCCGTAAACAGTTTAAATCTGACCATGCGCAACTCATATTTGCACTCGACCAAAGCCGGTCTGACTCGGCTAACATCGGGTATGACACGTTATGCCGTAAACCGTTTAAATCTGAGCATGCGCAACTCAAAGCTGCACTCTACTCATTTTGGGTAGTGACACAGTCAAATCGGTTCGTGTGTGATGTCTTGATTTTGCCGTGTGCTGCGCACCACCAATGCGCACCACACACTGTACGACCAAAACTGTTAGACCCGTGATTTATTATTTATTTATCGCCGTGTGTGGGGTCTCTCAGGATTGGAAAATCGGCCGACAATTTTAAAATCGTCCCGTGTGAACCAGGCTTTACTACTCGTGAACTCGTACCAGATCGTTGTACTCCCAGTTACAGTTTTGATGTCACACACACTCACACACATAAACAACAATGGCGACCCCTTTTGATGCTGTACAGATGCCGGTGATTAACAGTGAGAAATAGAAATAAATAGGCAACGTAAAGTAATTCCACACATTGTAATCAAAACAATACACATACTATTAAATTAAGCCCAAAATATGTTGCCGACTAGAAGTCGCTAGTATCAGCTAGCTAACGTCAATGCTAGGTAGCTGCTAGCTAACGCTAACGCTAGCTAGAAGGGTTTGTCGTGACTTTGCCTGAAACGCTACCAAGTCGTGAGTCGTGACTTTAAGTCGTAACTTACGGCTAAAAATTGTGTCTGGAACGCAAATTACTGCTACGGTATGTGATGCTAGCTCGTTTTGCTACTCCACCGTATGCTAACTAGTACGAAAAATGCCGACCTACGTAGGTCAGGCAAGCTAGAAGGCGAATGCCAGACCGGGCAAACCCAAAATTTGATTGGCTAAAAAATATGACAATCTCTTGGCCAGCAGAGAAGGCCTTGCTGGCCCACCTCTGTCAAATGTTAACGGACCAAATGGATTAAATTCTGATAGTAAAACAAGTCATTTCGTGGGAATTAAATAAATTCAAAAAATTCTTTTTTTTCTCATTTTGGTAAATCAACCCTGTATAACTTAGACAGAGACATTACCCTTTCTGTTGTCCATCTTACTACTAAAAAACAAAGAGTCACATGTGGATGATTAGACAAATAATGCATTCTTGTTGTCTCATCAGTCAGCAGATTGTTTCCCCCTGCTTGTCAGCCACATCCGTTTGACACCGTGTTTGTCTTTGCAGTTTTGTGTTGTCTTCATTTTGTGTCTCACTGATATGTTGCGATCAATAGAAGACAATTCAATTTACAAGACTGTCACTTGGCAAAACAAAACTGATTATAATTGGGTCGCAGTCATTCTTTGCTTTGTCCAATCATAACTGATTCTTTACCTATCATGGTGTCTTCACTTCACAACTCATTGGTCCCAACATAACGTGGTACTACAATTATTTCGTGAGCAAAAGAGGGTTTGGGCCAGAAAGACCGCTAGACGGTGTCATGTGAGAGGCATATCACTGCGAGAGAGAGAAAATTACAGCGATGCATTCAGGTGTCCCCTCAGCCATGCGTTCAGAGTGCTTCTGTGGGCTGAGGGGGAGGCAAAGTGGATGTGACAGGCTTAGATTAAATGCCAGAGATGGGGCGTTTCTCACACACACTACAGCCTCCTGGACAGGAGCCTAATTAGGCACTTCCATGCTCTGCCATCATCTCTTCCAACAAAATGCTCCCTCGAAAAAACACATTTGTGAATGTAACAAAATGGAATACTGCAATACAGTGCTGCTCTGCAGAGGGGAGACAGATCTCTATAACTGACAATAGTCCCATCAGCTCTTTGTAATCCATTAATGGCAGATTGATTTTGCAATTCTTCACATTTTTACAGTGGTTTAACAGCACTGTTGTTGTATTATATTCTTTTCTTCATCTTCACTCACTTGCCTGAAGGCAAGTGAAGATGAAGAAAAGAATATAATACAACAACAGTGCTGTTGATGTTGAATGATGAATGATCTGCGGCACCCTGCGAGATCACATGCCAGGCATTTTTGCTATCAGCTCCCATATTTCTGTAACAACTTGTCAGTCTGTATCATCAGGAGAAGGTCAGGTGTTTTTCTCAGGCATAACCAACGTAGATACCATCTCCTTCTCAGATAAAGTGTTCTTCATGGATGTTATCATGCCAAGTATAGGGAGGAATTCTCTCTTTATATCTGCTCTGATATCTGTTCATATGCCTCGGCGCAGACATGCTGGACAGGAAATAAATCTGATTATGGAGTGCGTGGGGTAATGTTCAATAATAAAAAGTATTATTTGCCAAGATCAATGTGTGTCGCCATAGCGATAAAGTACAATGAATGGAAAGTGCTGGAAGCCTGCAGTAAATTTTGATGCGTTGTGATATTGAACACATTGTGACAACATACTGCTTGCCAGGGCTGTAAAACATCTTCCAACAGGCTGTTGAACATCCGCCCGACTACATTCTCCCACACCATGACTGCCATACATCACGCCTGGGCCACAGCATGCAAAGGCTAAGTGTGTGAGGGATTACATGGCAAGAAGCAAAATAGGACAGCACTACATATTCATCAGGGGAGAGGGGCATGCGTGTGAGTGTGCAAATTAATGGCATGCCGCATGCACACATGTACAGTAAGTGTCTGTGTGACAGGAGGATGGAAAGTTCAATCAATCACTCAATTAAAGCTGCATGTGACAGTGACATGAAACTGTATGACTGATGGATGGACATAAATCTTCTAAAGTCTGAGGCTTTAAGCTCACGCTTGGTGGCACTCACACCAACGATCAACAAACCCGGATCACATCAGGTGCGACGAACAACATTTACACCACCCCGTCTACCTCCCGTGGCAATGCGAGCTGCGCTGCCCTCAAAGCTCCCACTGTTGGGAGGCTCAGGGTATTTAAGAATGTTATCTCTAATGCACAGATGTCTTAAAGGTCCCGGTGGAATAGGCCTGCAATTTTCCCTCCTAATTAAAAATTAATTAAATCGGCTGTGGCTCTAGCCAGGCATAAAGCTGAAGGCCGCAGCAACCGCCGCAATCATTTATTTAAGTCAATTACAGGAAGCCACAGCAGGCTTCTCTGCCACTGATGTCACCTGGAGAGTCGGGGCAGCTTCAACGAGCGAACAGAGCACCTGATCAAACAGTCCGCAATCTGATGTAACTTTCCCATTTCGCTTGAGAATTCAGTGAGAAAAGTCGAGCCAGATTGTTGTTGTGATGCTGCACGCGTCTCCACCCCACTGTTGTGATTAATATATACATAGTCATAGAGATATCCTTTGTCACCTGTTTTCCCTCCCTCATCCCTGGGGGCTGATTTGGGGGTGATTGATCAGAGATTCAGACACAGGATCAATAAGACTTTCACCTCTCCCTTGGCAAGAGCAAGGGGCTTAGTGATGGCCCACTATGCTGTCCAATTATTCAGTAATGGGATACTGGAACCTGCCCAAGACTATTAACACTCTGGACACTGGGGATAACAAGTAACACTGCTAATTGTTGGGTTATATTGTAAACTGTGACAACAATGCACTGCCCTAATTCCCTCTTTTTGTTTCCTTGGCGCTAACACAGGAGTGCTACGAAAGCACGTCTCTGTTAGGGCTAAACATTCCTGGAGTGCAGACACAATCATTGCACTGTATCAATTGTCTGTAATGTATGCAGCAGTTGTGACCCTTGCACTGCTTCCATGCCCACTCATCTACAATATTGACAGACAGGGAATTTAAGCTTACAATGAGGTTACACTAATTATTTGCTCTGGATGCAAACGTGCCGAAAATGTGAATGAACTCAGGTTGAAACTGTTCATTAATTAAAGTCAACATGTCATGTCCATAGGTAAATTCAGTTTCAACTCCGTCTCTCTTAAAGGCCGTATTATAAAATCTACATGGCTGTGAAATTACTTACATAGTATGACCTCATTTGCTATGTTTGCAAATGTCATTACCAAAAGAAACAGAGGAAATCAAGTTAAAAGCGTTTGTGACATAGATAGTTAAATACATGGACCAACAGACCCCGTGTCTCTGTACGAGACCAGTGAAGGATATCAGAAGTCTCTTTCCCGGTGCTGGCAGAGCGTTACTGAGCAGCCTCCAACTGAGCTTGAAGACGTAGATGTGACGTGAGCAACCTGTCTGAAAGTGTGAAGTCTTCTGGTAGCTGTGCCGAGAGAAATCTCAATCATTCCCAATCTTACAGAGACGGAGAGCGTAGGTATATGTAAGGAGATAACATAGGCACATGCTAATTACTGATCACTAACATGCTAGTTAACATTAGTCATTAAACCTAAACAGCTAGTGTAAGTCCAAACTGCCTGCAAGCTTCTCCTGTAACACCCAATGGTTATGACCCAATCGCTAGCCTATTTTTATAAAAGCGTCTGCTACGGAGCCATAACGTGAGCTACAAGGTAATGGAGCCTTTTATACATTGTCGTGTTTCTTTAGAACTAAACAATGGACAAATAAAGACTTTAAATGCTTCAGATGTAAAATTATTTGCTGTCAAAGTGACGTCAAAATGAATGGCAGTCAATGGGATGCTAACGGCGGGTGAGAGCTAGGTAGCATCAAAATGGCGCCATAGGAGGTATGCGTTGCAGAGAGAGGCTTACCCCCTTGGTTCTTGATGGCTTTACTTGAACAGGGATAAAGATTGTTCCTTTGCATAATCTTCCTCTTACCTTTTGTTTGTTTACATCCCTTTAGGATAGTGGGATTTTGGAATTTGCCACAGCCTGTGTGAGTGTTAATGAAATCAAACGCACCTCTGTTAAAATGAAGATGTGTACAACACAGCTCCTGGCGATATTGACGGTGCTGTTTTATGACCGTAAGTCGGACTCGATCATCTGGGTGTTTCACTGCTCATTGGTTTGTTTGATTATTAATTTGCCTGAAGTGAATTCATCGTTTTTTTAGACATACATTTGTATGTGTGAATTAGTTCTGCTACATCGGGACTCAGTGAGATGACAGTAATCACAGCTCTAAGTGCAACGTGCTACGCCCTTTCTCATCATGAGCAAATCACATTATTCTGTTCTGGTGATTAACACTGTTTACAGATTCCCAGATTCCTCCCCTTTGCTTTAATAATGGTGAAACTGCGGCGGAGATATCCTAAGAGCTAAAACAACCAAAGACCACCTTCTACTACACTTTGGTAGAACTTATTCTACTTATCTTTGAGAAACAACACAAACCTCCAACAGATACGGCACTGTTTCATATTCCCAGTACTGTAATGCAATATGTTCGGGCTTTGTAGAAGAGAAAGCGGTGCTCCGCTGGGAATCTCAGCGCTTGGATGTTTCAGTACCCAGTGTTACAGAGCTCACGATGATGTACACCAGCCCCAGACAGATACTTACGTGTGATGTAGTTGCCTGCAGATATGCCTTTATTTGCCTGCAAAGCAGTCTCAGCAGTCTCTGTGGTTCAGGGACCTTAGGTGCTCTGAGCTCCATGAGCTTTAGGCTACATATCATCATATCATCAGGGCAGACCTTTCAGACTGAACCAGCTGCTGTACTGTGTCTCATACTGTATATACTGTACATGAGCACAATGGAGGGAGTGTTTGTTTGTCCCTTCCAAAAATCATAGTTGAACATTCAGAATAGGGCTGTGTTAAAATAACCAATTCTTTGTTTGAGTATACTCTGATATTGATTAATAAATAAATACATTTATTTTTTAATATATGTCTTGAATATACCACGAATGTAGAAGTGCATCAAGTGACAGGCGGGGAGAAGTTAAGGGAACAACACTAGACTTTCACCCAGGAATTGGGTGTTTGTGTCCCGGGAGTACTACTGTACTTAAGAGGACTGGTGTTTTAACCCAAACCACAATCTTTAATCTAATCTTAACTAGTCATTTTGGTTCATAAACTTAACTGTCATCGCCGCAGGACAGTCACCTTTTGTCGCCAAAATTCAACTGCAACCCTCAGATACAAAGAGCACCGCAGCTAAACTGAACTGAAACGGCCGCTGAAATGACCGTAACCTCACAGAGCTCTGTACCTGGCTCACCTTTTGTCGGCTAAATTTAACTGTAAAGACCAGAAGTTCTGTCAATTTGTAGACAACAAGAATGTTCTTCAACATGGTCACTCTACTTAGTGGCTCTAGTCTACAGTTGCACTATATTGTGTTGACGACTGCTGTAGTTTGTCAATGACTGCCATGTTAGTCCTGTTAAGTAAAAAGTACTTTTTAATCAACATTTTTGGGTGTCAATTGCTGATGTAAACATTAACCTGGTGCATTATTAAAAAACATTTTAGGGTTTCTATTTCCTTGTTTATTTTATAGCATAATTTCAATGCAAATCTCTTTTATATTCAAGCAAAATTAGTATTGTAACTGAAATTTACCTAACCTAACGAGTACCAAATCAGGACCTTGTGACTCTGTATCGATTCAGGAAATCTACCTAGCCCTAATTCAGAAATAGTGCAATTACTGCCGTTGCATGTACTGTATGTATGTCCTGTCTGTATTTGTCTGTCTGCCTGTACGCTCCCTTCCAGGAAAAAACAAGCAACAAATAAACACCTCTGCTTGTTAATGTGCATTATAACATGGCTGTTGCTGTCATGAATCAATTCATTCGCTTACCTTTATCCTTTGTTCAGCATGTCTAAAAAAGGAAGACAAAATAGTCATGTCAAACAGTCATGCTGTGCTATTTACGTGAGTCAGTGTGTTTCATAACCTGCTATTTTCATTGTAGCGACACACAAATGTGTCTGGTTGTGCCAGTGTTCATACCGACTGGTTATAGGCCCTTCTCCAAAAAGAAACATCAACCTCAAACCTCTTTAAGCTTTTCACCACCTTGTTTAAAGGATGAATCCATAATGCCATCATCAGTCTCATCCAGTGTATAGCAGTGTGTTGCCCAATTCTGATCCTTGCTTTTTCTTAAGTTGCATCCTGATCGTTAAATAAAAGTGGATGAGGGATGTGGTTAACGCTTTTCTTTTACAGGGACTGCTAATCCAATCAGCTAGCATCGGTAAGGAAATGCAGATGGGTGACACATTGAAGGTAAAAGCATCATTAACTATCTTCGTCAGGTGTTGGGACACCAATCTATACTTCCATTCCCCAAGTCTCCGAACTCTACTGCAGAAAATACACTTCCAACATACAGTACATAATCTATTTTTTTCATTTACATTTCACTGGAATTGTACTTTATATGATATACAGTGTTGCACTAAAATGGTTTTGAAGCTGCTATTTTAAGGTAAAATAGTTACACAATGTTGCTTTTAGTAAAAGATTAGCTACTTCCACCACAGTTTAGACATCACGTTTAATAGGCCTTTTTCACAGCAGACACTTTCAGATGTCATGGCAGGAAAAGCACAGGTGTTACTTATTTCAATACTGATGGCTCTGTTGTATTCAGGTGTCCCAGTAAGTCATGATACAGAGACAGGGAGCCAGAATGCACAAAAGTGACGCAGCTAAATGGAATTTTCACATTATAATTGTATTACTTACACCTGTGCTTGCCGACAATCCAAAATCTCATCTCACGTCTGTGAAAAAAGGTCTATCGCTTAATTGTATCATGCAGTACATCTACGAAAGCATCGACATTTGTTTTTTGTGCCACCACTCATTACTTTGTTTTGCACGATCAAGCTGTGTAGGCTATAGTATTGAGCGTCTCTGCTGTTATTGGTAAAATGTTGGTTCACATAAAAAGCTAATAATCACATTTTATACTTCACAATGAAGGGATTGTAAACACAAAATCATAGCTTTAAAGCTTTTATATTCCAACAGAACTTTAAGTTTAAACTACACCAATTTTAAGCTCTTTCCTGCGGTCAAATATGACACATATTGGGGATTTAAACAAATACACAGTTAGATAGTAATAAAAAAAATAGTAATGTTTCTGCTCATGGGATAAGCTGTCTAAATGTTGGCTCCCCTACACCTGATAACAAACTGTAATTTCGTGACTTTTGGCTAAAGGCAAAGTCATGAGATTGACTAGAGAGTGGGATCCCAGCAGCATTGTTTGTCATCATTGCCCTTTGAGTCTCATTGGTTCATAAGTTTATTGCTCGAGGCTTTGTATTGTGTAACGGTGTGGCTGTTTTTTTTAGTTTTTTTTTTAATCAATGAATAATTTAATCTGCCTAATATTCCAGGCTGTGAGCTCTTCAAGCCAAGCTGTACATGTAGGAAATTGGTTTTGGAAATTACTTTTTGTATTTTTGTAAATGTCATAGTTCTCTTATTTAAAGTTGCGACCATTTCTGAGAAGCAACATTCAAACAAAATGATGTTTTCAAATCCTGCACAATTGCTTTATTACAGACATCTTGCATACCATACACAAAGAAATGTCTGCATGTGCGTGCGTGCAGAGTTAGAATTGTTTTTTTAAAAGCACACCCACTGTTCAGAGTAAGAAAAAGACTCAATTCAAAGACACATTCAATGCAGCTTTGTTGTGAGATATGAATTTTCTCCTTCTCCAAGATGTGATACAGTAATTGTAAAGGCATCAGGTGTTAAATCCAAAGGAAAGGTCAGATGGTGAATTAATAAAAACATGCCACAGTCACGCTTGGCTTTAATAATGCCACTGTCTTAATTAACTCACCCACGTGTCAGGCAGAAAATCTGCCTCCAGTCAGAAAAATGTCTGTGAAACAATTTAACAAGGTTAAATCAAAGTGACAGACAGAGTTTACAGTACTTGTCTGCTTGTGTCACAGCTGAGGGTTGTTGGCTTTCATTATACTGACAGGCTGGGTGTGAAAGTGTTAACGGAGACGTGTTTCACACCTTGCCAACCAATGCCCTGTCACACATCTACAGCACTTTACTCTCACCCCCCTCTTGGATCATTGATGCCTTCTACATCAGCCTGGTGGTTCCTACGTTGACGCATAACATTCAAATCCAGTCCACAACCTTATCGATCCACGTGTTTTGAAGTCCCCACACACACACACACACACACACACACACACACACACACACACACACACACACACACACACACACACACACACACACACACACACACACACACACACACACACACAAAAACACACGCACACACACATACAGCATACACTATGTTGATGCAACTCAATACTCCAGACTTGCAGGCTGGACTTGCCCCTTCACCTCTTGTTCCCATCAAACTTGACATAAGTCTGCAGGGATTCTTGTACCACACATATTTCGGTTGAGAGGATACACACCGCTATATAAATAAAACAAAACACCACTTGTTTTGTTTTATATATGACTAACACACAATAAATTCCATGTATTTTATAGCACCTGAAAACTTAATGACACGGTTAAACAGACTTTATGTGTGTTAAGCTTCCCTAATGTGCCATATATATCCTCACGAAAACCACATATTTATATATACTTCAAATATTTTAGATTTTATTGGATCACTCAGAAGTGGGTGTGGCCTACATTGGCATATGCAGTCAAGGTAGAGTAACCAGAGTTTTTTAACATTGAAAAACTCTGTGGGTGTCGTCGATTGCGGAAGGAAGGAGGTTTTTAAAACCTCCCCACGAAAAACGACCCCATGGTGGTGCCTAAACCTAATCAAACTGCGACCATTATTACTGCGTTAACCACGTGTTTAAAGCTGCGACCGTTACGTTTAGGTATGAGGCGGTCTATATCGACAACGTTACAATTCAGGGATTGTTCAGGTGACGCCGGAAATTCATCTGCAGGGTGAATCCAGACAGCTAGCTAGACTATCTGTCCAATCTGAGTTTTCTGTTGCACGACTAAAACTACTTTTGAACATCCACATGTTCCACCAAAACAAGTTCCTTCCTGAGACTATTTTGCAGAGGGACCGTGGCTCCGTCCTGAGCTTAGCACCGCCCATGTCAATTGTGATTGGTTTAATGAAATGCCAATAAACCAGAGCATGTTTTTCTCCCATCCTGGAATGCTGTTTGGACTTGGCAGACCCTCCTCCGCATTGCTGTGGAGGAAGGTCTGGCAATGCACGACAAGTTATGAGGAAATGCTCCTGTGGGTCGTATTAGAGATTAGGAACAAACAAGCTGTGTGGTTGACAATTAATACAGGGACACAGGATACAAAAATATTTTTCATCTTACTGTGTCTTTAAAGGATAGGTTGAGTCTGTCTTAAAACAAAAGTCAGGTGCCCACATGGACGTTGTTACAGGCTGTAATTATTCCTCCTGTTCATAATGACCATTGAGGGATTCCTTCTTAATGAGCTTCCAATTTAAGTGATGGGGGGACAAATCCTTACACATTAATACACTCTAAAGGTTAAATGATGATACTATTAGGCTGCAGCAGCCTTGGATAATCAAATCAAGTTAGTATTTTTCAAAGTTATAGTCTTTTTAATACAAAATTCCCTCTTTGGGTTAATATTCCTCCACTGCATCTCAAGGAAATGTCGTCCAGGGACACATGGAGAGGAAATTTTGTCCTAAAAAGACTGTAACTTTGGGGCGACTGGGTAGCTCATGTGGTGGAGCGTGTGCCCATATACAGAGGCTTGGTCCTCGGCGCAGCGGTCGCGGATTCGATTCTGACCTGCGGCCCTTTGCTGTATGTCGTTCCCCCTCTCTCTCCACTTTCATGTCTAAAGCTGTCCTATCTAATAAAGGCCTAAAAATGCCACAGACTGCCGAGTGTTATATTCGCTTCAGATAAAGTTTGAAATACATTTTTCCATAGAACGTGGACTGTGGATTCATCCCCCATCACTTACATTGAAAACGCTTTAGGGAGGGATGTCTAAATGGCCAATATGAACAGCAGGAATGATTACAGCAAATCCTGTTTCATTGTTCATATGGGCAAAGACATGAAAAATGTGAGCCTATCCTTTATTCCATTAAATATCCATGAGCAGCAATCAAAGTTAAAGTTACAATCTCAAAGATCTCAGTTTTGTTCTCTTTGCGCAGCACCTATGGCGATAAGCGGCAATTGCAGGTGTGATTTTGGATCTCATTTCGCAGAGAAGTAAGTCAGATGGCAGTTGAAGAGCAAGACTGTTGCTCTCTCCTCTCTAGCAGACCAACCACTGCTGGGTGATGGAAAACGTCACTAACTGTGTGCCGCTTGTGATTTTTCCCGGAAATGTCGCCACATACATCCAATAATAGTTTTTCAAATGCAAGGGCTTTCATCAGTGGGGCCACAGGCTCGGTCACCATTATTTTACCACATTCGATTACTGAAAAACTACTGGCCCAATTTCTATGAAACCTAGTGGAACAGCATAGTTTTATCCAAGGATGAAACCATTAAACTTTGAATCGGATCCGAATCACGGGGCGGATATTCAAATTATTTTTCTATTATGTTACCATTGCAAGATTTTTATGTGTGCATTCACGTGGTGTCAGAATAATCAGGAAAAATGATACTGCAATAACATTGTGCCTTGGCGACGGGCTGCGCTGTCCTGGTGGCCTTCTACTTTATTAAGAGTTTAACACTCACAACTCTGTGGGTGTGGTTTGATCGGATTTGTTTGACAGTGGCCTGGCAACAACAACAACCCCACAACTTCCATCTGATTTAAATGTTGCCAAACTGGGATTGGTGCACAAAAGTGCCTGACATCACATCTTGCCAACTGAGTCCACTTTTAACCAGAGATAAGAGCACAAACTAAATACAGATATAACTTAATCTGTTCCAACTTTGGCAGAAAATAATGTTGTACCCCATCGCTCATACAGAAAGCGGACTGAATAAACATGTTTTTAGGGCCTTAGGTTAGGTAATCCAACTGCTTTGGCTCATAGTCTTCTCTGTCAAAGGGATAAAAAAATTTGAACAGACCCAAGCTATTTTTGCAAGTGTTTATCTTAATGTAATAATATGGAGATTTTTTAACAGAAAGAGGAAAAAGAATCCCCCATCTCTTTGCTTTGTAAGTCGCAGGAACATGATCATTCAGAGCCGCATTGATAAGTCACACAATTGTCCTTCTCTAACCCATCCACGTACCGCAGACTGCCTCGGAGTAATTTGGAGCCACAGGGGCAGTCACAGCTGAATTCTCATTGTGATACATTGAAATACAAAACGGGTGCAAAAAGAACTTATCAAGAGTCTGGTCATATTTATGGGTTTCAGGCCAAGAGACCAAAACATAACTGGAATTTTATGAAGCTACGTAAATTGTGACTTTTTGGTCAATTCATTATTAATCAGTTTAAATTATTTTGATCCCTGGGAAAGAAAATCTGTGAACAAATTTCAGTTTGATTCAAAGAGCTTCAATGGCTTATCTGATATCACTGAAAATCTCATCTACACTTTAACCTCACAGCTATGACACTTTTTTGGAAGAAGTAAGGGGTTGAAGAACAGATAACATTACCTATCTCTATCAGGTTTTTTATTCCTATTCACAGTTTCAAATCATGATGTCTTAAGAACTTTTTGCATGTCATGTTTTGTGTCATTTTATTTGTGGTCACATATAACGTCTCTATAGGGCTTCTTAATATCTAATATATTTATTTTAGATTATCTAATTGTATTCTTTAACTCCATTGTACCATGCTCTGGTCAACATGTGTTGTTTTAATAAAATAACATAACAACTGTGTAATGTGTTTAAATAATGTGAGACTGGGCTGCACACTTACTTAAAAGATAGGATTTTTTTCTTCCTCCATCATCTACAGTAGTACTCACAGTGGAAGAAGTATGGTGTCTGATCAAACTGTGGAGCAACATGTACTTTATTACTTTGTCCTGATTCCATATTAAATACTAAGAGTGTACAGTATATGCTATCTACAAAGCTGCCATAATGTACTTTTACTTTTTCAGTGTGTATACAAAAAAATAATGTAGTTTAGTGTTTTGAACTATAAAGTAACAGAAAATGATGCAAGACTCATGCTGACAGACATCAAAAAGAAAGCTACATGTTTTTCCAATGATTTTATACTAAAAAGGCACCCAGTGATTTAAAATGTAATTTCCATAATGTTGGGGTACTTGAAAAAGAACTGTTAAAAACTGAATGAGCACCTGACTTTTAGCCCCGAGTAGAGGGCTCCAAAAACGCTGGATCCATATCCCATAATACAACTCAATAGCGTATTTCATTAGACCCATGTACATCTCAAGCCCATGCCTAGACAACCCTGATGACACTATAAGGGTTTTTGTTTTTTTATTATTAATTTGGAAAGCTTCCTTATTTACATTTACATGTGTAAAATGAGTAAACTGCCCCTTTAAAAAATATGGAGGATCCTCTTGAAGCCGCACCACAATCCACAAATTGTTTTAATTTTTTCCAGCTGCAAACCGCCCTTCAATTTCATCTGTGTATGCGTTGCGTGATAATAGTGTCCATCAACAGCACAATTTGAATACAAGTGAATTTCATCTGTGTAGCCTACTGTTATCTTTGAGTATGCTTACTTTACAGTGGGAATGCTCTACATACTGATTACCTGTTGTAATTAGTACATAGTATAGAACTGGCAGGCACTGGGATGCGGAATATGTCTAGATTCCAGCACCATGGACAGAGCCATCAGAGTAATGCTGCTCCTGGAGGGTAAAATCATGTTCCACTTGCCTCCACAGAGAGCACAGGTTAGCACAATGCCAGCACCCAAAGAGCAGGAGGGGATTAAGTAAACTGCTGAAGGACACTTAAGCAAGGTAAATGCTTGCTGACACTGGGGCCCATGAATTTGGGCCCTCTGGTTGAAAGATGGTTACTTTACTCATTATGCAGTGATTGCTTTATTAGATCATGTAGAAACAGGAAGCAAATTGGCCGTAGAATTACAGTATTTGTTGTAAGATAGCAGTATTACCAGAACATGCTTGATATGTGTCTTCAGGACGCCCCAAGGACAGCACGCCGCTGACCGGTAATACCATTACTATATTTTATCTTCTATGTGCTCGCATGTCATTACCCTGCTACTTGAAGGCAAAACCTCTGTACTTGACAATACCCCTCTGTGCTCTCTCTTCCCTTGATTCAGACGCAAAGAGTCAAACACACATACATGAAGGCCCCCTTTTAACAGCTGGGATACTGCCAGCCTGTGTTTGTGTTGCTGCTGATAATATGCCACGAGTATATTTGTCACCCCTAAAACCACTCGCTTCCCTGTCTCGAGGGGAAATAGCTGTGCCAGCATATACACGGGCCACCCTTGGGCACCAGTACACCACACACACACACACACACACACACACACACACACACACACACACACACACACACACACACACACAACACACAACACACACAACACACACACGACACACACACAACACACCCGAGATATCACATGCAATTTGCAACCTTATACACATGCAGGTACATCAACAAGTACACCCTGTGGATGCTTAAATATGAATGTAGACACTCTCCCTTGCATGATGCACTCACACACTCATGAGCACCTGTTGAGAAACAAAAACAAGACAGAAGAGTAAATATTGAGTTAACTGGAATAAATTGCCAGATGGACGTGCTGTATCTCTTGCTTGGGCATGCCAGCCTACTTTCCCATTCAAATGTTACGTTCATGTCTAATTAGGAATAGCTCTTTCTGTCTACTCATTATCAGTGTTTGACCTTTTGCTTCGGCTGTTTGAGAAGCTGTGCAGCAGTCGATGGGTGGCCGGTGATAATAGTGGGTCATTTAGCTCAACATATGCTGATTAAATAAGATAGGGCTATGCTTATAGCAACATGTTGTTTTCAAAGGACTCAGTCAATACGGGGCAACATGGAGATACTTGGACAACAATATAGTTTCCACAAGCAGAACAAGGAGACATAACAAGATCAAACAGTCCCTTTGCTTACTGGGGACTTTTTTTCTCCCTTTCAAATTTTACCCAGTCTCCCTTATGCAAAGTCTCATTGGCATGAATTAATAATACCACTTCAAACAGATGCAAATTCATTGTACTGGCTCCTCTCCTGCTCTGACAAATGCTTAGGTATGTAGGCAGACTCCATCCGAATTTGTTGCTGTGATTAATTCTCTCGAGAGAGGTATGCCTATGCCAAAACTCAACTCTTGTGGCCTTTTGTACCCCTAAGTTTTTATAGAGAGTATTTACATAATGCATATTGATCCCTGAGACACTGCAAAACAAAGTATGTGCTATATGTCCATGCATTAAAATACAAAAACATTATTTAAGTGAATCTTGATTTAGACTATAAAAACAAGCTGCACACAAAAATACGTGAAGAGAGAGAGAGAGAGAGAGAGAGAGAGAGAGAGAGACGCACGACACGCACACAAACGTTGACAGTAAAGTCGGTTCGGAATGTCTTTCATAAGCTGTATCTGTGTGTGGGCTGCTGTGGCATGCATAAAATATTATTTTCTCAACAACTCGAGGTTGTGGAGGAGTTAGTTCAGGAAGGGGTGGGAGAGAAGGCCTCGGGATCTACAATATTTGGGCAGCTGACAGCTGCGTGCATGTACGTCTATGTGGGAGTCTTGGAAACGGGGAGTGGGAGTCACCGCCGTTTGAAATGCAATGAGGTGCGTTTGAAAGGCGCTCCTGTCACAGGTAAGCAGGGGAGCAAGAGCAAGAAGTGTACGGTGATAAAAGGAGAGGAGGAGAAGTGCCCATGCTTTAGGGTGGCATTCGGTATCTGAGGGTTTTTTGCACAGGCTGAGGAAAGCACTCAACGCTACACACACTTAAATACAAAAGCCCCTGAAAACATACACCTACACTTTGATCCTTATGGGAACAATCCTTAGATTTTAGGGGTCCAAAGTAAAAAGCATTTTTTTAGCCCTGGTTTGGGGACCAAAGGGTGTGTGTACCAGTGTGTTGGTGCTTTGTTTAAGCCCAGAACAAAGACTTGATTCCATTGTTCAAGGTGATCGAGAGATGCTCTTGATGTTCTCTTCACTTTCATGCATACTGTAAGGATAAAGATATGCCTTATAAATCAATAATTCCTGTATCACGTGCTCGCTGCCTGTCTTTGGTGCAGTGATGTCCTCCCCTGTATCGTTCTGTGTCCTCTGTAGTGCAATCTTCACCCGCTCTTCACTAGCTATTGAATGTCACAGCACTGCTGGTTAAAAAATATTGCTTTCTTTCAAATCCCCCTCAGTTTATACATGTGGATGTAATGTAGAATTTATTAATGTCATGCCCTTTCAGGGATATGACTAATTGTGAGAGAAAGGCTTTAAGGAGAATGTGTCACCGAGGTGAGGTTATATAGCTGATTCATCTGTCAACACTTTGAAACTGGTTCACATTGCTCGCACATCAGAGCTCTTACTGTTGGTGATTAATCAATAGATACCTCTCCATGCTCGCCTCTGTTCTTCCCTTTCCTTTTTCAGATGGGAAATTGATGACAGCCTTTGAAACTGCTGTCAAAATGTGTGTGTTTTTGGGGACAGATTATACCATCCTTTTTAGACTTCCAAAACACTTATCTGCCTCCAAAAGTGCTAAAGAACCATCTGAAAGTTAAAAAAAGTAATAATTGAAGATGGAAATACTGGATCCTTTCCTGTAGGTTGAAGGCTGTGCAGGTGTAATTTGGTTGTGAATGCTTGGAGGAAATGTAAAATGAAATCTGGGAGAATTTATGGCTGTGGAGCCCATGCATCGGAAAGGTCATAGCTCTGTCGTTTAAAAAAAGATTTCAATAAATGGTTGGCTCTGTCTCCTGTGAGACACTCAAACTGTATGGCTGACTGGGTGGAGCTGGAGTGCTGGTGGAGAAGAGAGGGAAAGAGTGATTGAGCACGTCCCTAACACCCTTCTGGAGAAAGAATACCCTAGTTAACTCTTAACACCCCTGGAGATCAGGCATCCACCGCAAGGGCAGAATAATACTATATCGCTGGTGGAGCTGGTGAACATTGTTGACAGCCTTGATCCAAGATTACAGAATAAGAGAAACCCCTTCAGCAACGTCACTCTGGAGAGGGATGGAGCTAGGCGGGGGGATTGAGAAAGAGAGGGGGGAAGAAATTAAGAGCAAAGTAGAAAACAGAGAAGAAATGGGAAAAGTCAGTCTTTTCAAAGAAAACATGGGTGTGAGGAGGCAAGGGATATAGGAGAAGATATAGAGGATAAAAGCAAGAAAATGAGCAAAGAAGAAATTAAAGGGATACTTGTCAGTTTCTAGTTACAGCATGCAACATTCACCTTGTGTTCTATAGTGAAAGGATTGATCACCGGCCAATCGATCACAGCCAACGAGGAACGCAGAGCTCCGAGGAGAAAAACTGTGTTGGCTTTGCAGTTTGAATGTACAAGACTAAATAATTGCTCATTGAAACTGCCTCCAGCTGTGAAGTGAGGTAGTACAGCGATACTTAAAAAAAAACAATATTACTGCTCGGGCTAGTAATAGCATGAATGCATGAGTTAAAGCTGGGTTATGCAGTTTTGTTTTTTTACCGTCATTGGGTAAAAATTCCATGATAACCTTTCAGTATATTGTAATTCCAGTGGTCTGAGAGAAAACTAGATTTATGCACCTCCTCTTGGCTCTGTTTTTTATGATGGGAGACTTTGGCCAATCACAGGTCATTTCAGAGCGATAGGACGTTCCTGTTGGCTCTTATCTAAATGCAGATGGCACATGTACATGCTTTGGACAAAGAGGGGAGAGCTGCAGGAGGAGGGCTTTTCTTTTGCCTTTTCCAGAAAACTGCCTACCCCAGCTTTAACGCGCCGATGCATTATGGATTTATCTATTGTCTCATGACACTATGGACAGTGAAGTGAAATATATATCCCAGCTATTCTGCTTTTACCAGGTGGGTTACATGGAAGAGGCATGAGTGAGTTGCTTATAATCAGGGAAAAGGAAGGGCTATGGACAGCTTCCCATCAAAGTCTCACTAGACTCCATTTTAGCATTTACAACACCAACAGTAGCTTTTTTTCCCCCACTTACATCACTTTTATGGAGTAACAGCTCTAAATCCACCTCTGTGCTCCCCTTCCCTCCCTATACGCTTCCATGTCGTCCAAATAGGGAAGGAATAATTGGATCAGCAAACATGGTCTTATGGAGATGGGGCTCTTCTATTTGTTTTCACTGACATTTTTTTTTTTGCCAGATGAGATACTATTTAATTAAGTTATATCATTTTAATTCAATTTGCATTATAATTTTATGACATAATTCAACTGACATTATGTCTGAAATGCACTCTAACCAGCACTATAGAGCATCTGAGGCTCTAATGATGCTTATTATCCGATAAAATGTCAACTGGGTCTACCATGAAAGCTCCATGTATTATATCGGATACATAGCAATCCTCTCCGAACCGCACTCTCATGACACCAAATGTTATTTTCAGTTTATTTGCCATGTTTTCTAGACTAATCTAAGTGAGGGTTGTGTCTATCTTATAGCAAGGCCAATCCTCTTGCCTTCTCCCCATCTATTATCTCTCCTCTATAGACCATAATAATAAAAGAGAATCACAGTAAAAACGGTGACATTTCACATCTCTGCATTTGATCTGGTTGTCAAGGAGATGTCTCAGTGAGATGTGTCGGCCAGAAGAGGAACTGCTCTTTTAAAAGAGCGTTTACCCTGCCGCTGGAGGTGTAATGTGCCTGCCATTAGGACTCTGCAGGCAAACATGGAGTCTCAGAAAAACACAGCTCTCCAACGTGAGGCCACGCTCAGAAACTCTGGAAGACTCCTGATCAAAATCCATTACAATCTCCTGCAGCCATTGTTCCAAGAAACTCTCTTGCCTGGCAGCCACATATTGACAACCCACATCCAGATGACAAACTCACTGGTAATCTCTACGTCAGAGAAACACAGTTTTATCAAACAGACTTGAACCTAACTGTGCTCCCTTGGATCATTTCTCTCTCTGCCCTGTAACTGCTGGACTTGCGACCTCCATTTATAGACAACCAGGGATGAAACTGATGGAAAGTGCCAAAACCTATTGTTGATAAAAGATGCATACTGCTGTGTTGTATTGGGGCTATAGCGAGACAGGCAGAAAGGCAGATAGACTGAAGCAGCTGTCAAAATGGTTGTTTGCAGCCCCGCGCGTACTGTGCTTTGGGGAAATAATAAACTGCATCATTAGAACCCCTGTCATTCACAAGTTGTTTGTACCAGCTACTGACTGGCTGTAAATATTACCCACACCAATGCAGCACACATAGAGAGCAGCACAAATCAGAATCATTAGCTGGATCATTTAGCAAAAGAAAACAGATATTGTGAGATGATCAGCAGGTGTTGTCACTAACGAGGCCCAGTGCAGCAATACATTGGAGTCAAATTCCATCTTCTGTTTAAATGTGCAGCGCTGTAAATAAATACCATTATTGCTTTGCTTTTCATCACCTGAGCCTCTATTTGCTTACTCCCAACAATCAGCAGCTCCTCTACAATATGGAAGATGTTCATGATTTCTTTGCTCAGGGCTTTTGCACATTGTTTTTCATATTTTGAAATAGGCTGCTGAAAGGTTACCAAAGCAGAAATCCCTGGCAAAATATAGCTTACCAAACTTGCTCGAGTGATGATATATTAATGAGTCAGCATTCCAGCACAGGACAACAGTGCAGCCTTATGGCATCACTTGAATGAGTCTAACTGTGATCTAGACGACCTCCTGACGAGAGAGAGCCTGTGCGTGTTTGTGTCTGTGGCCGGTCTGTGCCACACCCCCTTCTCCTCGGTGCGGTGGTATGATCCAGGGAACGCTGTTATAGCGGCACCGAGCCTTACCAGCAACAGCATCACCCGTCAGCTTCAGCAGGGTTCAACTGCGGCTAAACGCACCGCGCCGGGCTCCCTGTCACACAGCACAGCGGAGCTGGCACGCACACAGCCCCCGCGAGGAGATCCCTTCCTGTCCGCACACGTCGTTTCGTCGTCCTCTTTCGGCATTTGAGAGCGAGCATCATCAGCATCAGCACCGCCGCCTCGAAACCAGAGCAGCTGCACACACGAGAGAGCTTTCTCAGCCACATTTCTTAGTTATTTTTTTTTAGCAGGACCACAGCGTCTCAAGTCACATTTCTACAGGGGGGGGATTGCGCAGTCTTCAGCATTTGCAGGGTTCTTATATCGTGGAATCGGACTAAAGGAATGGCTTTACGTCGGAAAGGTAAGCGCCATGCACGTTCAGTTCTGGCCTTTTAGTGGGCTCTTTGGGGGGGGGGGGTATCGGTTACAGTGTTGCTTGGCTAAACGAGGCTTGCTGGGTGCTGAGACAACGTGAGTTCACAGGAAATGGTTATTATCAGCTGTTCAGATGTGCGGTGCTATGGCCCATGTGTGTGTGTGTGTGTGTGTGTGTCTGTCTGTCTGTGTGTGTGTGTGTGTGTGTGTGTATGTGAATGTGTGTGTGAAAAGAGAGAGGCAGACAGAGAGGTAGAGAGAGAGAGAAAAAACGTGAAAGAGCGTGCCCGCGCGCGTGTGTGTGTATGGTGCGGTTTTTATGAACATCAGTGCGTCTCCTATGAAGTGTAGGGATGCAGACTTTGTGCATAAAAGCCTGTCTGTTTGACAACCAGTCTAAATGATGACAGTTCAGGTACGGAACAGCAGACTGGCTGCTTCATGTGTGCAACTGTCGTATTCGTCAGCATCGTTTACAGCCTTGAGTTGTTTTGCTACAGTTCTGGCTCGTCCACTCCATCTCCATCAGCACTGAGGTAGTCTAATGATGCCAACAGGGCCACCGGAGATCCAGGGGGTATAGATCTCTCTGACGCGTGCCTTCTGTCTTCCCACATCAACGCAGCTACCGGCCGGGATAGACATCACCTCTACTACAGGTCCGTAGGGACACATATCAACACTGTGCACATTCTGCACATGCATGTCTATTCTCACGCCTCATACATGAACTCCTACCTTTCTGGATGATGCTGCAGCTGATGAAGATATTCCATGACTAAATAATTGAACTGCATATTATTTATTGAATTCACATTGGCTGTGTTTAATATGTGCAAGGGTGAATAGTTAACAGGCAGCAAATGCATTTTGATAAATCATAATTATTGTGAAGGCAGGGAAAATTGCACCAGGATGGATATGCTCCGATAGATTTAAATTAGACCTCCTCACTTCTCTCCTTCACAGTAGATTATAAATAATTGCTCTGAGTAAACCACTCGAGGCATATTTCCAATAAATAAATAATTATATAAGCAAAGCAAATAAATAAATTCCTGAATAATTGTCTAAATATGTTCTTCAATTAACTATAAACTCTCAGAAAGCGTCCCACGCTTTTCCTTGCAATGCTTTGGTAATCTCGCATTACTATAGACAATGGAGAAGGAGATTTATATCTTGCATTTGAAAATGCAAATGCATTGTAATCAGAAACTACAATTTGTCAATATGTCTAATACATGGATCTAATGCACTACTCCTCCAGCCACTGCACGCGCACAACTTTCAGTATTGATGTTTGGATCGTTTTACCCATCAGGCGTACCTATAAGATCCAACAAAAAACTGCTTTAGTTACAAGCCTTTAGACCTGGATGCAGTATGTTCTGTCAGTGTTGCATTGCGTGTCACTGCCCCACCTGACACTGTTCACAATACTGCGGGCACCGTGCTTAATTCTTCCTTGGCCTGCACGTTATTGATAGTGACGATAAAAATGAGGCAGTCTGTCTTTGTTCTTTGTGATTAATAGAGAGCATCTTTTTCATGGAGGTTAGACAATAACATACACACATACACACACACACACACACACACACACACACACACACACACACACACACACACACACACACACACACACACACACACACACACACACACTTTCAGTCACATGCACACTGAAGAAGATGATGTAGATGTGTGGGGCCTGGGGAGGTTTGGTTGATAATTGTAATTCTACATTCGTTTCTCCCACTGTATAGTGTTGATGAGCTGTGTGTCATAGCTGGGGGCTGCTTATGCTATTGTCTGGTGAAGTGTGTGTGTGTGCGTGTGTGTGTGCTTGTGTGGGTTTTAGGCCCTGCAGGCCTGCTGCTTTGGAGGTGGTGATGAACAGTGATTAAGAGCATATTTTAAATGGCACATCCATTATGGCAACGCCTTTCACAATTAGAGAACACGTCTTTGAATTGAAATTTCACTCCACATGTCACTGAAAAGGCATTGGCATTTCTGTCAGTCAACCAACTAATCAGACATTCAGGGCTTTTACATTTCAACTTGTGCCAAAACACTCTGGTTTGCCCTCAGCAATAGTTAGTGGTCAGTGGTCGCCGCTATAGTAATTATCTCTTTCAGCTGTTGCACACTCACTTTTTAATTTTCAGGCTTGTTGTTGTTAAGCGTGTGGTGCATATGGCGTTTTTTGGAAATCCAAAGAAGCTGCTCAGCTCCTTGGCATGGAGCCCTGTTATAATTTCAGTGCAACTTCCTGACAATGCCGGTAGTGGCGATTGTTAGGATACTAGCATTTTACTGTCACCACATACAATTGTTTCAATTGAGTCAAGAAACTGCTAGCAAAATAAAATCTTCACTTGTGTCCAATAATTTGTGTTTTTTCTGAGATTTGAGTGATATTGCATGGCCTTTGCTTAGCACAGTGCTGTGCGGGACAGCGGGGGAGTTCTTTTTGTTATCCAGCCCTGCATTATTTATGAATTTTCATTCCAGGAATGCAGTAGCCCCTGGCACTGTATTGCTCCTTTCTCCCATGGAATCACTCACACACTTCCCTTCTGCCCCACAAGTTTGCAGAACTATATTTCCTTAATAAAATTGGGGTCATGAATTAATGAGAGGACAATGTAAATGCATCAGACGTTGTTTATAATATTGAGTACAACACTTAATGTAGTGCTGCGGTCAGAGTTGAAGCTTGCAGTGAGTCCCAGTGGGAATTTTTATTCCCCCCCCAAACACTCCCTCATTCTCTCTCTCTCTCTCTCTCTCTCTCTCTCTGCATGTCCATCATATGGTAAGAATGTAATTGCTAGAAAAGCATAAAATGTGTCACAGTGTTCGCCACCCTGCTGGTAATTTCAAAGTAAAAGAACGCTTGCCAGTCGGCTAATCAGGCTGCTGGACCACTAGACTTTCACACACACACAGACACTTAGAGATGTAACCATTGAACAACTTCAAATATTTACCTTCTTGCTGCAATACTGCTCCATCCTCAAGAGGAATTGTTTAACAAATCCTGCAGTGCTAATTAGGGTTTGCTCTATTCATTCGGCTGCGATAAAAAATAAAAAAGTGAAACACAAAAGCAATATAATATCACCAAATGACCCTATAAAAAGCTCAGATGGTAGTATAGGCCCAGTGGTTACAGTTGTGTTTACAATTAATGCACTTAGCACAGCGAAGCATACTTGACAACAATTTTACTGATAATATGCAATGAATATGAAAAGCATTGGTGCAGCATACGTTCATTATTCTGACAAAGTGATTCACCGTAAATTATCTTTCAAAGACAAAGTAGCCTTTTATTTTGTTCACATATAGTGTTTCGTAATAAATAGAATTTCTTAACAACGTAATATGTTTTAAGATATAAATCTGTGAAACCAAGATGTCTCCTGTTTGCTTTCTCCTATTTTTGGCACCTTTTTCCACTATGATAATAATATTTCTCCATCTGCAAGCTTTTTGTCTCCTGTGTTTTTTGTTTTTCCACCATATGATAAAGTATCCAAATACAATATTGTTTATTTTAGTATTGAAACCAAAAGTGGGACCAACAGCAACAGAGAAAAGGACAGAATTAGTATCAAAACCAAAATCACCATCAGTCATCAATGCTGCACACACACACACACACACACACACACACACACACACACACACACACACACACACACACACACACACACACACACACACACACACGTTTATGCCCGGGGGCGTTCTTCTTTAAAGTATTTGTCTCCGTCTCAACTGGCAACTCCAGCCCTCCATACTCTCTTGTCTTCTTCCATTGGGCTAGGGGCAAGAGTCAGGAACGATATACACTCAGATAAGGAGAGGGGTGTTATGTGAGATTTGTATTGTGAAAATGCAATCACATCTTCAGAGCCTTGAGAGGCTTACTGGTCAAGCCCACTCTTCTCTTTAAAATATGAAATTAATTTGTCAAGAGAGGTGTATGTGTGTGTATGTGTGTGTATGTGTATTGTTATCTAACCTCCATGAAAAGATGCTCTCTATTAATCACAAAGAACAAAGAACAGACTGCCTCTATTTTTATCATCACTATCAATAACGTACAGGCCAAGGAAGAATTACGCACGGTGCCCGCATCATTGTGAACAGTGTCAGGTGGTGTGTGTGTGTGTGTGTGTGTGTGTGTTGTGTGTGTGTGCTGAAGAGGAGTGCTGATGGAACACACCCAAGCTGGGCTGAGACAGGAGAGCTTATAGGTCATTTTTGAGGATTTAATTTGCATTATTAGATTGGATAATATAGGAGGGCTGCAACCAACAATTATTTTCATTATTGACTTTTTCTAAATATTTTGAATAATTGTTTGGTCTAAAATGCCCATCACAAGTTCCCTTGGTCCAAGGTGATGTCTTCAAATGTCTTGTTTTGTTCAACCAACAGTCCAAAACTCAAAGATATTTTATATTCTTAGAAGACTAAGAAGTCCAGATAATATTCACATTTGAGAAGCTGAAACGTATTCAATTTTGGGTGGAAAAATTATTTTAATTTTTTCATCAATTAATTAACTTTCGACTAAATGCTGCAGCTGTAATTACATATATTGCAAAGTGTAGCTTTCATTTCCACCTCCTCTGTAAACATTATATACTCTAATTATGTTGGATTGTGTTACTGTATTGGTGTTCATAGTATTTTGTCCACCTCCTGTGCAGTAATATCTAAGCAGACACACACACACACACACACACACACACACACACACACACACACACACACACACACACCTCTGGCACTCACATTCCCAGAAAGCCGATGCACACCTACAGGGACACATTTCTCACCGTGAAATTTTTATTAATCAAGTCAGTGGACAACTTTAGAAGAAGAAAAATCAATTTTTGTTTCTTCTCCAATTTATTACCACATAAATTGTCCCTCACTTTAAAGTGCACGTCTTGGTGTCGGTGTCAAAATAATTAAGTTGAAATCCATTATATTTGTGTTGATTTTATCCTGCTTTTGTCGACACGGGGGACAGAGTGGAGTCGCTGCTCGCCAGCTTTTGTACTGCCAAAAACATGTACGGCAGCGTTTCACCTTCAGTTGAATCAATATAGGAAAATTATTAGGTAAGGATTTCATCAAAATGTATCAAATATTCAGAAAAACCTATTGCACATCATTAACATCAGGACAACTGGTAATTAGACTTTAGTAGCTAACAAAGTGATTGATCTTGAAGTTGACCACACACCTGATTGGCCCACAATGAAATTTACACCTTCACCCCTACCTTAATATGACTAAGTTGCATCTGCAGCTTTTTTGCATGCCTATTAAGTGATTTATTAAGCAACATAAAACACAGTGATGGTATATTGTACATCTCTCCTCTAAACGAGTTCATCTGTTTCCTGCTGACTGGTAAATAGCCTCATGTGTATCATCAGTAATATTCATAGCTCTACTTTCTAGATGATCATGAATTATTAACTCATAGAAAAGATGAATAGCTCCAAAAACGGTGCTTGATGCGTCTCTGCTGGAAGCCATGTTTTATACAATACAATACAGCACGGTAGAGCACAATCGAGTTCAATATGTTCTTTGG